>NC_051449.1:20493287-20547868 GCF_001649575.2 Kryptolebias marmoratus
AGAAGTACTCTGTGAGAGTTAATATTAAAATCTAACACTGAATTAGTGTTAGTAAGTGTTAAATTAACTCCAGCAGATTTGATATTTGACACTTTATAAGAGTTAAGGTACCAACTCTCCAAAAAGAGTTAAATTAACACTTTCTGGTGTGGACCCATATAGACACTTTAAAAGTGTTGAAATCAAATCTGATAGTGTTAATCTGGGCCTCCTGGATTTGCTGTGTACGTGCCTGCCCACTCTCCTCAGTTTTCTCTCGTCACTTCCTTGAACACCAGGATTTACATTCTCGCCTGGAACAGAAAACAAAAAAGACGTTATCTGTCGGGTTTTTTGGTTACAAATATTTGTACGTTTCACATTACTAGACCAAAGATCAACACTCATCTCCTCTCTAAAGACAGCACTTCAAGATTCCCTGCACTTTCACTTAGTTAATATTGTAAGGAAATACTTTTGAACTTTTCCATTGTGTCAGTTCCTGTGTCAGCGAAATGATCCATCTGCTGATTTCTAACAACTCTGTCAGGATTCAGCAATTTTCTAAAATGAGCAGCTCGGCGTCCGACAGACACGGGAGACCAAGATAACAGGAAGTGAGTTTATTTTACAGTGAATCAGGAACTGTGATAATAACAGGAACCAGAACCTGGAAGCGGAGGACGTGGTGAGTTTTTCCTTGGTGAAGAGGCAGGTAAGTATTATAGGACAGATCTTCAGGTGGGAGGCCTTACTGTGCGAAGGATGATCCACGGCACGGAGGTGAGTACATAAGTATTTCCCAGTAGCAGGTTAGCAGATTCTCCAGGAGGCAGTAGGTAAGTATCCCTCTTTAGGCAGGCAGACAGGCACAGGCAAACAGATAGGTAACTTATCTCCGAGGCAGGTGTCCACAACAGACCAGATTGGATCCACGCAGGTCAGGTTGTCCTAGGTAGGTACAAGCACAAAAAATACAAAAAGCTCAAAGGGTTCACAAGGAAGACTCATAAATCTCAAAAGGCTTAGCACTTTACCACAGAGGTAAAACAATGCTCCAGCACTGGTCTGGTTCCCACCACGGCCTTAAGTACCAGCTGCCTTCTGATGAGCCTGATCTGCCACAGGTGTAGAGGGAGTGACGAGGAGCTGCCAATCAGCCGTCGAGATGGCCCACCAGGAAGTAACAAAAATACCAAACCTCCAGAATCACCACAAACTCAACCTCATGAACGGTGTCTTAAGCCAGAACTGACGTTGTTTTGGTCTGTAGCGCGCATTGATTCAATATGACTGAACAAGGCCAAGGTACAATCATTGGAAATATTACATAAAATTTTGAAACTGCTTAACGTAAAAAGTGATAAGAAGAAACTTTAACTACTTTTGTATGAACAACATACAACGTACATCCTGTGCACGACTCTTCTTCTGGACCTAAGACCCCCAGATACTGACCTCCTCAAAGGAGGGCTGTATAATAAATCTCATAATTTAAAGCCTAGCATTCGTTGAAGGAATGCCAACCGCTTTTCATGCCAGGGTTTTAATCTAAGATCATCCTATGATGAGAAATGATGGCATGATTTCATCAAACCTTGTAAGAAACACGCCACACTCAGAGGATGTGCTGTGAATGACTCAGAAACTACCACATCAGATTTTAGTTCAGTATCTGTAAAACTGACAGAGTTATCGACTTTGTTGTGTTTTTTAAGTAAATTGGCTGTGGCAGGCATCTTGTATCAGGTCGACCCCAAATGGTAACCAGTCGTAGATGTTCGTCCAGTGTTGCTTTTAGGGAGCTTCACTAAAATCGGTGTGAGTGGCTAATGAGATAATTTGCTAACCGGCAGGCAAACACACACCATACAGAGACAGGTAAGTACATAATCACCTCCCTTCCATGGTGGCAGGTGATAACTACCATCCCAGGTTTTTTCAGAACATGCTGATGTGGAAAATGTTGGTGAGTTCAAGTTTTGAAGGCCTGATCCTGACTCTGGTTATCCTTACCCATGTCTCCTGTCAGCCACCGGGTGGAGCTCAACTTCTACCACAGCAAGAGAATCAGGCAGGGAACAAATACAACAAAACATAAAACGAACCTAAGAGCTAATTCAGCAGACTCTCTGTCCAGCAGCTTGGTCTCTCTTCTAAACAATTTTTTTTTTGTATTAGGAATTCTGTAAATGATAATAATTTAATGATAATAATTACAATCAGTTGTTATTAATCATCCAGTAGGGGGTGATATGGAGTCACAAAGAAATCAACAGAATAATATTAATCCAGTTCACCTAATATAATCTGTATGCATGGGACAGTTTTAGTTTGCATGTTCTCCCTGTTCTAACATGGGTTTACTCCGGTTTCCTTCCACAGACCAAAAACATGCATGTTAGGTTCATTAGTAACTCTAAATTGTCCCTAGGTGTAAGTGTGAATAGTTGTTTGTCTCGTTTGTCCCCACCTCTCGCACAGTGACTGCTGGAGATCGACACCAGCTCCCCCATGAGCAGGAAAGGAGAAGCAGGTAAAGAAAATTGACGAATGGATGGATGGGACATCTTTATAAAAGGTTTAATCCAACTTTCCTCTGATTTAATTTAAACAACCATCTCAGGGTGGCGCATGGGGTAGTTATTTGCAAGAGCTAAAAAGCTACAGCAGTAGCTAGCTGTAGCGCTTCCTGTGCAGACTTTTGTCATTTTCCTGTCAAAACAAACCAAAAACTGACAAACTATTATTAGCTCATTGATATAGTTTAGGCAGAACCACGTCCAAGATTTTTCCAATTTCCAAACAACATCCGTTCTCAAATATTCAGTGTTTCATTCATAGGTGGTTTTATAAACCTTTGAACTATTGTCATTTTTACACAAATGGTGGAAATATTGTGATGTTCCTGCTGGAAGGGCCTCCAGGTTGCACAGGAGGTTCTACAGCAAGCTCCTGCTAAGACTAAGACAACCAGAGCATGTAATTCTATCTACATTACTTGGATATATAAAAGTATAAAACAAGGTGGTGTCACCGATTCTGTTCATGACTTTTATACTTTTATAGACAGAATATGTCGGCACAGCCAGGGGGCACAGCTAGTTTGGTGGCCTTAGGTTTCTGTCTCTGCTGTTTGCAGATGATGTGGACCTGTTGACGTTATTGTGCCGTGATCTCCAGCTCTCACTGGAAGCAGCTAGGGTGAGGATCAGCATCTCTAAATCCTCATCTGTGGTCATGAACTTTGAGTAGTGACCAAAAGAATGAAATTGCAGATACAGGAGATCAAAATGAGTTTTCTCCACAAGGTAGCTGGGCTCTGCCTTAGAGACAGGGTGCGAAGTTTAGTTATCCGGGAGGGACTTGTAGTAGATCTGCTGCTCCTCCACATCGAAAGGACCCAGTTGAGGTGGTTTGGGGCATCTGATAAGGATGCCTCCTGGACGCCTCCATAGGGAGGTGTTCCAGGCATGTCCAACTGGGAGGAGACCCCAGGGAAGACCCAAGACATGCTGGAGAGGCTATGTCTCTCGGCTGGCCTGGGAACACCTTGGAATCCTCTTGGAAGATATCTGGGCTTCCCTGTTCAAGCTGCTGCCACCAGACCTGACTCTGGGACAAGCAGCAAATAATGGATGGATGGATGGATGGATATAAAACTGATGGCAAAGTAAAAGTTTAAATTACAGCATTTGCATGTAATATGGCTGTGTCAGGACAAGCTGTTAGATCGTCATTCTGAGCAGAATCCAACTCTGTTTCTACAAACTGAGGTCCTTCAAAGAGGTATCTACAACAGGTAAGATATTAACTGTTCATAACCTTTGCACAGGACCCCTGTCAAATTGTTTGTAATATATATTTCTAGATGCTTGTATTTCTAAAATTATACTAGGGCAGTTTGGTTTTTACATCTTATATTATGGGTTAGGTTTTCAGTTTTGCTCGTTTGCTTTCATCCTCGTGTTGACTTCCCCAACAGCAGTGCTGTCCCGCTCCTCGTGTCCTCTAATCCCAGCTACCAGGACTTCTGACCCCTGGGTGGCTTCTTACGTAAGAGGAAGGCAGACAGGAACACCCCGTGGTCTCCTGTTAGGTAAGCTCATTAAGAGTTGGCGCAGGATGCTCAAGCTCATAAATGCAACCACCAAAAAAAAAAAAAAGCCTATTTCCCCTCCACAGCTGAGCAGCAGAGACAGCGCTGTTTTAAAATTTCATGGCCCTCGCAGCAGAAACGCCTACTCCCACGACGCTATGGCGCACGCCCTCTAAACCTGCTTCTGTCCCCGCTCCGACAGCGTGCTGCTCTGCTCCAAATGTTAAGCAGGCTGAATAATCCAGCCTTAAAGCATCCTCCCTGCTGCATTGTGCACACGTCTTGCTCAGAAAAGCCGCTACATTTTCATCCCCTTCCTTTAAAACTTCACCCGTGGCCTTTAATCAAACTCGCGCCTCGTCTTTCGTCGGGTTCTGACCTCACATGAAGAGTCAACATCATTATACTTGCATCTTTTGTCGTTAACGCTCACTGAAATCTTCTTTTTTTGTACCATTTTCTGAGAAGTAGACAGATTCGACTGTTTGGCAGTGTGACAGAACGAACCAAAACAAAACAAACCGCTCATTTGCCAAAATACTTCACGGGTGATTTAAATGAAATGAAATTCAACACTTTTCAGGACATCATCAGTCCACTCTGGTCCCGGCTGTGTTCAGACTAGCTGTCCAAGGTCGTTCAAAGCAGCTACCTGGAACAGGTAAGATGTTAACGGTTCACAACCCCACTTCAACATGTCATCAGACTTAAAGGCTCTTTTATTTTTTTTTTTTATGAAATGAAAACTGTGCCAGACCAACTTTTTACAGCCACTTAGTTCATCTCTTGCAGTTTGTACCTATTGTGTACAAATATTTAATAATAAAATGTAAAACACCTAGAGTGTGAAAACTTAAAATTTGCTAAAGAAGCTGTTAAAGCTAAAAGAAGCAGAACCCTAGCTAAATGCTAAAAGGAAAAAAGCACTAGCTAAAAGTAGCAAATAGCTAGCTAAAAACAAAAAGGAGCACAACTGTACGGTTCTTAAAGATAAACGTAACAAAAGCCTAGCTAAAGGCTGAAAGTATCAAAGGGTCTGTTAGAAGCTAAATGTAGCAAAACAATTACTGAAAGCAGAAAAACGTTAGCTAAAAGTGGCAGAAGGCTAGCTAAAAGCCGAAAAAAAAAAATTTAAATGAAGCAGAAGGCAAGTTAAAAGTGAAATGTAGCAAAAGAATTGTTTAAAGCAGCAAAATGTTAGCTAAAAGTAGCAAAAGGCTAGCTAAAAGTACCATACCACTAGCTAAAAGCTGAAAAAATAGCTAAAAAGAAGCCGAAGGCTAGTTAATTGTGAAATGTAGCAAAATAATTGCTAAAAGCAGCAAAGGGTTAGCTAAAAGTAGCGGAAGGCTAGTTAAAAGTACCATACCGCTAGCTTAAAGCTGAAAAAGGCAGAAATGCACACAGTGATTAAAGAGGAGGAGGAAATGTGTAGGGAAAAGGCAAAAGCAAAATATATATATTTCTGCTTTTATTTTGGATTATGTCGCTTTCGGTCCTCCATAACAGAAGCAGCCAGGTTGTAAAGCGGAATCCTGCTGACGCTTCTGGAGAAGAGGCTGTTCTATTATGTCTATGGTTAATAGTCCTGGGAGCAGGGCTTCCTGCAGGAAGAGCAGCTGAGGCGTCACGGGGACAGCAGTCACGTGAGCAGGCTCGCAGGGATTGGCTCAGATCGGCCGCGACGTCAAGGGCTCCGCCCCTCCTCCTCCTCCTCCTCCTCCTCCTCTCTCTGTAGCCTGCGCTCCCCTTCTCAGCATCACCAGGCCTCCCCCCCTCTCCCTGACAGAGATGGCGGGTGTCGGTGCTGCTCCGCCGTCCGGGGCCCAACCTGCACGTTGAGGACCTCCACCCCGCTCCACCTCCTCCTCCTCCTCCACCTTCCCTCGGACTGGCAGCACGCTCCTGCGCCTGCTCCTCTCGCGGTGTCCTCGGCTGCTCCTGCCGCCTCGGAGCTGTCCTCCCTGCAGCCCACCTCCCTGCGCGGGTGTCTGGGAGCTGGGCCTTGAGTGGCGGCGGTGGTGGTGGCTGGAGGAGATCATCACCGAGCTATGCCCTGCCCAGGCATCTTCTGACCGGCTGGCTCCCTGCTCCTCTGCACCTCCCTGCGCAGCAGAGGGCCACATAGGATGAAAATCTGCAGTCATGATGCAAGGTAACCGATCCGAGTCCTCCTCCTGTCCTCTGGTGTCCTGCTGGGCCCATTAAAGCTACTCAATCCCATGATGTGATCTGTCATGCTGTGTGGAGCAAATGAGGAGTGTGTGTGTGTGTGTGTGTGAGAGAGAGACAGATTTATGGATAAAAGGGCAATGATGGCGACTGTGTGTTTGGAGTGTTGACATGTGTTCGCTCCTGCTCACATCAGAGTTGTGTGGAGCAGGTCTGACCCAAGCCGAATGCGTTACAATGAATTGAGAACTTATGAGCAGTTACTGTCTTACCTGTCGTAGATGGCGCTTCGAATGGCCTCTGTTCGCTAACAGTTAACAGCTGGTCTGAAGCAGCAGCAGGACAAAAAGTTTCATAGCATTTTACGCAAATGCCGTTTTTGTCCACCTTTACCGTGTTTTTTTTTTTTTTGCGAGCACGAACAGCAGCAGCTAGCTGTAGCACCTCTGTTGCAGCCTGGAGGCACTTCCAGCGCTGTCCCGCAGCGATGTGAAGGTGACAGCGGCGCGCGAGTTTAAATCGTAGCGTTTTTTGCCACGAACCACGTCGACGAACTGGCTGGAGTTGTTTCAAAATGGCAGCTGTGAAAGGCTAGCCACTGTCAGCTCGTCGATACAGGCGCGGCGCCATTTTTCTCCATTCATGCAAACGGCTGTTGTTTATACTTTTAAGAGGTTACTTCGGGAGAAACGTTCTTGTGTTTCTGACTGAGGCGGCGCCTGGGAATTCTGCGTAAATTAGACGTATGTGAAACAGTTGAGAGCGCCGAGATTTGTAAAATAGCGTTTGTGTGAACTTTGCTGCAGCAGAAGGGCTACAGCTAGCCGCTGCTGTTGCCCTGCAAAAAAAATCACTGAATTCTTTGTAATTAACATGAATTTGGCAGCGTGAAATGCTATAAAACGTTTGGCTCTGGTGCTGTTTAGACTAGCTGTTAGCTCGCCAGTGCTAACAGAGGCCTTTCAAAGAGGTATCTGCAACAGGTAAGATAGTAAACGCTCTTAACGTCTTCATGGAACCCCACCTTCAAACGGCTGGGATGTCCCTTTTAAGGCGGCTATTATTAGGAGAAGCCCTGCAGTCAGCCTGCCATGATGCGTTCACTTGCAGGAGGAACTTCAGATCACTACGATCAGTTTGATGAAGTTAGTGGCGTTCAGTTAATCTTGACAGAATCACGGCTACAAGAGCATCCTCATCTTTATAACCACGTAACTAACTGCAACATTATAAAAAACCCACCGTTGTCATTAGGGAAACTCTGACTAAACTGCATGCTTGTCAAACTAAAAGCATAAACACAAAGAGCTCCGTGACGTCAAACAAGTTGAATAATGTGGCGACAAAAAGTGAACTCACTGGACTTCACAGAGAGAATCAGAGTCCAGTTCAGCACAAACCTAGCCTGATGAAGGCTTTGAACACGAAGAGACCTCCAGCGGAACCAGAGCCAGGAAGGACAGAAGACACAGCAGAGGTACAAACAAACATCAGAGCACCAGACAGGAAACACCGATCAAGTTAAGACAGCAATGTGTTCAGTGTTAAGTGGAATTGTGACACCTAAAAACACGGCCTTCCACACAGTGAACCATGAAATGATTCTGCGTAAGCTCAAAAAGTTTAAGCTTGATTTGTTAACACGTGTTGCAACAAACTCGGAACTTGCTCAGCAGCTCGCATTTAAAAAACAGACCAAGTAAACAGTAAAGCGTGGAAGTTAACAGATAAAAATGTAAAACGGGCGTTCCACAAGGCTCTATGTTCGGATCACTGTTTTTTTTTTTTTTGATTAATAAAAAGTAAAAAATAAATTTTGCGTCATTAATTTAGACATTCTCACCAGCTTGGCTGTTTCAGCATTTAATGATTTTTTTTGTTTGTTTGTTTGTTTTTTTTAAACCAAACCAAGAACTGTAAATGAAACTTTTGGCTGAAAGCTCGTGTGCCCTGCATCGATTACATTGTTAAACATGTAACGCTGCTTTAACGTTCTTGCCACTATACTTAAAAAAGACAGCATTAATAACAAATGTATCTAAAATGAAAGACTTAGCATGAAATAAAGGAATGCATTTTGTTAGAGTTTAAAATGAAGAACCATCTTATCTTGAGAAGCACTGGAGTTTTAGCCGTTTTGATGAAATCCTGAAAACAGCTTCATGTGGTGTGATCGCACACAATATTGCGAGATCATTTAGTGCTCAGAGTCCGTGTTAGGAATGACTCAAATACGCGGTTGCCCGTCGTTCACCTTTTGGCGGTGGGCAATAAAGAGTAAAGACAGAACAAGGAGAGGCGGTGATGTCCTCATGGGACGTAGTCCAGCAACCTAAAAAAGTGTTGTATCCAACCACTGAGGAGAGACTAAAATGATAGAAATATTAGAGAGCTATTTCAGTATTCTGCTAATAAATATTTACAATAATCCGTCGCCACAGTAACAAGTTGGGCATCCCTTTGTGACAGGGTGCTTCTGATTTGAGCTAAATTAGCCAGGTTAAAAATGATTCCAAGGTTTGTCGCCGTTACGTGGCCGAAGTCCTTCAGAGCACAACCTTCGCTTTTAGATCGACGCTCCTGTTTCAAGACCTTCGGTTGCAACCAAACCTCGTTCTATTTGGAAATCAGTTTGCGGAAACCCGAACCTCGACCGCGCGCCGTATCGCCTGACTGCTGAGAGCCGAGTGAGCGGGAGGGGGAGGCTGGACGTCCCAGAGAGGCCCAGAATCAGGACGTCAGCCCAGGGAAGACGTCAGCGTTTGATGGTAACGCGACGGCCGCCTCGCCAACGCTTGTCCTTCGGCAAACGGCCGTGAGAGGGACGGAGAACCAAATTTAACTGGAACATTCAGAGGAAGCTTGCTCTAAGTGTGAATCACGACAGAGCTAGACAAGGGAGGATTTAATTTATGAGCCTGACAGCACAGTTAGAGAACACCCAGCAAAGTATTTACAGTCAAAACCAGATATTCACAGAAATGATATTAAAAGACAACCATTTTTTTTCTCTCTCTGACATGAAATCAGATTTAACTTTTCCTGTTTTTGGTCAGTTAGGATTCTTAAAATTATTTTTATTTGCTAAATGCCTGTATAATTTAGTCCCGTTCCTCCTGACAGAACTGGTGGAACTGAGTCAGGTTTGTTGTCTTTTCAGCTCTGAGCACAAACTCTCTATGGGACTGAGATCAGGACTTTGTGATGGTCGCTCTGAAACACTGACTTTGTTGTCCTGAAGCCTGTTTGTAACTAATTCAACAGTCTGCTGAGGGACATTGTCCATTTGAAGACATGTTTGTGTCCAAGCTTTAACTTCCTGTCTGTCTTGAGATGTTGCTTCATTATTTCCACATAATGTTCTTTCCTCATGATGCTATTTTATGAAGTGCACCAGTCCCTCCTGCAGTAAAACACCCCACACCATGATGCTGCCACCCCCGTACTTCACAGTTAGGATGGTGTCCTCAGGCTTACAAACTTCCTCTTTTTTCCTCCAAATGTAATGATGGTTAATAAGGTCAAACAGATCAGTTTTAGTTCCATCAGACCACAGGACATGTCTCCACAGATTAAGGTCTTTGTCCCTGTGTGCGTTTACAAACTGTAATCTGACTTTTTGATGTTACTTTTGGAGTCATGAGTTTCCTTTCAGCTCATGTTGGTTCAGGACTGGTTTCTCTGTGGATAATGACTCTCTGAGCAGCTTCAGCAGCAGCTTCACAAGCTCTTTACCTTCTGATGGCAGGACATTCCCATGGTGCTTCTACTTGTGGATCATTGTTTGAACAGATGAAGCTTCAGGCATCTGGAAGTTCTACCCATAGATCAACCAGAGTTGTCCACAATTCTCTTCCTGATATCTGGGATGATTTCTTTAGATTTTCTCATGATGCCACACAAAGAAGCAGGAGGTTTGAGGTGTGCCTTAAATACATCCACAGGTGTGGCTCCAATTAACTCAGATGTTGTCAACTAACCAATCAGAAGCTTCCAAAGCCATGACATCATCATCTGGGGTTTCTCTCTCAGGCATTTAGCAAATAGAAATAATTTTTGAAAATCTTACCGGCCTAAAACAGGAAAGGTTTTAATTTAATGTCCAACAGTGAGAAAAAATGGTTTTGTCTTTTATATACAGCATATTTAAATGTCTGGTTTTGGCTGTAAATGCTCTTTTGTGGGATTTGTGTCGATAATCGTTTAATTTAAAATGATTTAAGTGCACAGAACTGTCGCTTTAATGACCTTCAGGTGTGTCTAAAATGGCTGAACTCTTTGTTGAAAGGTGTAAATTACACGGAGGCGCAGTGCTCCTTCTGTTGCTCCACAGTAACAACTTTCGAATTTCACCTGGGGCCTTTTCTCTGTTTCTATGTGCGCTCCCTGTGGGAACTCTGTTAAATCAGCTGTTTATAAGAGGCTTCAGATCAGATCTTTTAGGGTTCTGTAGAAAGGTTATGAACCATTAATATGTAACCTGTTGTAGATAGCTCTTTGAACGACGTCCGTTAGGTGAAACAAGGTTTTCGACTTTTTTCTGTGACCCCTCTGATGTGTGATGTCCTCAGAGCCACTGAGGTTCACAGCATTCAGCCATTCATCAGTGAGTGAATGGAGACCGGTACATTATAGTTCAGTGAGTTGTAATAAATTGTTTGAACCGGACAGAAAATACCACTGGAGTTTCATTATTTTAGCTTCTCGAAAGATAAAAACTTTCCTCAGATTTGGATCCATGAGCTCCGATGTGGGAATTACTTCAAAGAGAAGCTCCGCTCTGACCCTCGTTCCTGTGGTGGACTGGCTTCACATAAAAAAAAAAACAAGACCTTTTGCCAGTAGCAGTCCTAACTATTTTTAATTTTAAAAGAAAAGCAAATGGAGAGGAGTACATCGCCACAGAGAAGGAGACAAGAAACAGGAAGTTTTACTTAAAAAGTGACGTGAACGTGAGCTGTCATTAAAAGGTCTGAGCTGCTTACAGGCCGGAGGCCAGAGGTCAGTTTGGGATTCAGAAGAAAAAATAAAAAAAAACAATCCATGTGTGATTGAACAAATGTCATAGTCTGAAACTGCTGTTGATTAGTTAACTCTGGTGTGAGAGTTCATAAACACTAATCTGAAGCACGCTCACGTTTTTTATGAGTTAACATTGAGTTAGCTTTAAGTTAGCTTTGGGTTAGCTTGGAGTTTATTGCCATCTTTATGTGAACTTGCAGTGTTGTGTACTGATGTCATGACAGTGATCTGGGGGTAACCGGTTCTCACAGGTTCCATGTTTCCAATTCGGTGGTTTTGTCGGCCATGACGGTCCTTGTGATCATCAGAATCTGAATCTGAGAAGTTTTCATCTGATTCTGGAGATCCAGCCGTTGGTTCAGGTTCATACTGGTAGGGTTATATATATCTATTATCCCCGCAAAGTCTTCCGGCATTTCCACTAGAAAACAATGGGACAGTTGGTTCTTGGTTCCTCAGCCGATGGAGCCGATCGGGGCACAGCGCTCGTCATGAACCCAAATCACCCCACTTCAGCATTTATTGACTAAAACGCTAAAAACAAGTTATTTACGTTTTAGGTTTTCATGCAATATCAGGATTTTGAGATTTGATTTGGGTTCTCCTTTAAATCAGACCACATGCATGAGCTCGCAGCTAGTCTGAGTGCAACCACGACCAGAGTGAATCGCTGTCGTCTTAAAACAGCTCCAATCTCAAAATGTTTACAGTCTGATGCAAATACTGTTTTATAAGCTTTTACATCTTTATCAGTTTTACACAGTAATCCCCTGTTTTTACTTGTGTCTGTTAGCAAAATGAATCACTGGACAGGTTTTATTGAAACCTTTAGAATGTAATCACTGGATGTACATCTACTGGTTAACTTTTGTAACCAACCCTTTTTTAAGATGGCCACCACAGCTAATCCCTTTCAGCCAACACAAAAATGGCAATAACTCCATTGGTTTTGCAGCTATTGAGCTAAAATCTGGTGTGATATTAGATTAGAGTCATCCCCAATTCAGTTTGAGTTTTGGGTTCTCTGTGTGACGCGGACGTTCTCCATTGTTGTCTGTTGAACGTTCTAAGTCCACATTTCTCCATAATTATCCAGCTGCAGATGGCAGCCAAGGGATACAGCTAAAGAAATATCAGCTGTGGCTGAAAGGTGGAAACAGGAAATGTGAACAAGAACGCTGGTTAATGGTAATATCTTTAAAAGGATGACCTCTAATTACCTCATTTATATATCCATAACAATTATGTGTGAGGTGCAGGCGAAAGACAAGATGATTAATATTAGAGAGAAGTTTAAAAAAAAACTTTTGATGGCTCAGCCTCGTATCTCAAAAGGAGAAGATTATGAAAAAATGTCTTATCCCATTTACCTATTTTAATAAAGTAATGGTTAAAAGGCAAAAGTCATGTGTAGAGTTTTTGGTTAAGTATTGTGTTTTCCTTAGAATGAAGTTATGCTCTTTTTTGAGGCTTTTATTTTGAAGGTGGCGTTATGGGTTACATCAGTGATACAGAAGAAAATGGTGACCGATCCGTAATGAGTGGTGCAAAGAAAGCACATTAAAGATAAACTGTGTTTATAAAGCTTCTGCAAATGGAGGTGAACATCCTAATTCAACAGTGTTTACGGCTAAATAATGTTTAATGAGCCTCTCCTCAGGCTGACTGGTAAATGTAGATGTGTTAGCTGCTCAGATAGACTGCCATCCGTCGGTGCAGTCAGACGACCTGACAGGACTTAAAGTCATGTTTGTTACCAACCAGTTTTAAAACTACTCTTAATTTGTTGTTGTGCTGACCACACAAAGGTCAGAAAAAAACCCCAAAAACGAACAAACAAACTGCAGAACTGTCTTATTAATAAAGAGACAAAACATTTCTTTAAACGCCCTCAGCTTGGCTAGCTGTTAGCTCCAACAGGACTGATATGCTAACAGCTAGCAGCTAGTCTGAATGTAGCTTAGAACGAAGTGGATTGTTGTTGTCTTAAAACGGCTCTAATTGTTTATTTTTATTAGCGAATCTTGCTTACACTTTTTTAGAAACCTTTACTTCACGCTTTGTTTGACGACATGCAGTTATTTAAGCAGATTTCTGTGATTATTTGCTTGTAAAAGTAGTCGTAGCAGCAGCTAGCTTGGCACTTCCGATGCTGCCTGGAGTCACTTTTGGGAGGAATTTTATCATATTTCTGCCAATAATAACCATGTAAACAGAAATTGACAACAATGTAGAAGTTTAAATAATATTGTTTGTGTGTATGATGTGCTGTTGTAAAGTCCAACATTTAGGTCAACCGCCATTATCCGCTAAAAACATTTTTCCTCAAACACAATTCCGTTATTTTGCTCACTTATATTTTGCTCTAAAAAAACGTGTTTTATGTATATAAACAGTTATGAAAATTTAAAAAATTTTTTGTAATCAGATGTTCAACCTAAATGTTATACGTTCAATCTAAATATTTGGGAATGGACCGCGGCCTTTGTTGTGATGTCATCATTCTGCGATGGTTGGAGAGAAGGGAAATGCAGCGTTTAACATTTCGATTTAACTTTTAATTACACAAAAAATGTTTTATTATACGCAAATGCTTTGATACACAAAAGACATTTTGGTGAGAAAAATTCACAAAATGTAAGGGAAGTGAACTCAATACCAAATATAAGATAGTGGAAAATATTCACCCTGGATTTTACGCTCGGAAAGCGAGCTAAATAATAAAAAAGGTGTTAGTGACATTATTGAATGTTAGACTTTACAACTGGCGCTCCACATAAGCATGAGCCACTGAAGACTGGGGTTGTTTTAGGACGTCAGACTCTGGAAGCGTGTCCGCTCAGAGAAGCCATTATTAGCTGGTCAACACGGTCCGAGCTCTTCTTCTTCCCGGACGTCTCACTATGTTACATCTTGTTGGAGCTTTTCCCTGTTTACATCTTTTTCCCTCTCCGTGCACCTTAGTGGGAGGGTGAAGCTGTGCCAGATAAACTTCTAGTCTTAAAAAAGAAAAGACTACATAACAAAACAGGAACTTGATTCCTTTTTCCATTTCAAATAGTAAAGGAGGGGACACATCAGCACTGCATTAATTTACGAGCTGGCTTTTGTTCGGACAGCTGCGAGTTTGATCCAAATCGATGCGTTCCTTTTAAATAAAGGGATTAGCGTTACTGTACTTCCTTTTTCTGTGTGCGAGGAGCTCAACCGCTGGACTCGACGCTATTACTCTTTTGTGTTGTTTGCTTTCTGGTGGAGCCTAATGACACGTCAATTGACTCTGCATTAGGCTGCAAAGCTGTAATTTACTTCCTAATGATGTTGTCTCCTTCTCTCTATTAGGACTGAAAAAACGAACCAGGAAAGCCCTGGGCTTACGGAAGAAAGACAAGGACACAGAGAGCACGTGAGTTCGTCCCGACGCTCGCGCATTGAGGCCTCGCAAACACCAAATCACACAAGTCCCAAAAAATATGTGTTATTTTGAATATGTCAAAGAAACCGCTTAAAGATCTTGTACACATACATGTATTTAGACAATATTTAATGAGTTAAATGGTCTTTTCCTGTTTTAAGTAGACATATTTAACACGTAGCGTATTTTCACAGTGTAAATATAAGGGCACGGCATTTAAAGTGCTGCACGTTTGTTTTGAAATGATTTAGAGAAAAGGCCCGGGCCCGCTTTTGAACCCACAGGTGCAATTCTGAACAATCCTCCCAGACTTATTGTTTCCGTCTCCGTTTGAACAGGAGCTCACCTGACAAAGAAGGAAGCGGAAGCAGCAGGAAGGGAAACGTACGTGCAGTTTAGTCCTCAGTGTTTCGTCTGTTTCCTCTGTGATTGTTTCCCCAATAAGATGCTGATTGTCTGCAGTAAATACATGATAGTAGCTGTTAAATTTATCACCTGTTTCAGGAACACTCCTACTACCTATAACTATTTTTATTATAGTTTTAGTTCCAGCTAGTTGCAATGAATTAGTAAATTATGGATGGAAACATTAAAAAACAAAAATATATTTGGGGCATTCAGAAGTGGGCCTCTATGGAAAAGTTATGAGCAGTTAATATCTTACCTGTTGTAGATAAGGTCCCTGTGAGAGTCAGTTTTTTTTATGATGTTTTGTATTATTATTATTTTTTTTTCATTTTGGATGATAGAAAAAGGCCAACGGGGCTCCTAACGGTTTTTACGGGGAGATCGACTGGGACAGATATGTGAGTCCTTACAGTGCGTGATTTGTTTTGTTGTTGTTTTGTTTTTCATGTCTCTCTTTGTTTCCTAAATGAGCTGATGTTCTGTAGCTCTGACATGAGATGATCTCCACGTTAGTCAGAGTTTCAGTCTGAAAATCTTCGTCTCCGGTTCTGTTTCTCTGCAGGCTTCTCCCAGTGTTGACGAGGAGGGCTTCAGTTTACGGCCCGGTGATGAAGACGATGATATCCTTTCAGCCAGATGGGAAGGAAGCGGTCTTTAGGACACGTTGCCTGCAAACGTATTGACTTATTTGGCTGAGTGACTCATTGTTTGAATCGATAGTCCCTGTGTATGTGTGTTTGGGTGTGTGTGTGTCTGCGTCTGCAGACAAAGTAAGGAGCACAGGATAAAGCCATGTTATGTTGGGCCGGGTGTCCAGCTGTCATTAAGGCCCTCCTCATTAATCACTCAGGCTCAGTTCAGAGATGTTTAAGGCCTTTCCATATTCCATAAGAAGTCACGAAGTCAGCTCTCAGTCATGTGGTTGCGTGACGATCATTGCATCGTTCTGTTCTCGTAGCAGCTTCGACCTCCTCTTCTGGACATGCTGGCTGAACTGTTTCTCACAGGGGTTTGTGCCAAGTATCGTGTGATTGGTCAGAAGTTGTTGTGGGCGTGTTTATGTGGAAAAGCCGGTGAGCTTTGATGGAGACATTTTGCTTCTGCTGCTCCTCTGAGAAGCAGCTGTCAGAAAATACAGCCGTCTTTACAACTGTTCCAGAAAAACTTAGAAACCTGTGAAGTTAAAAAGACGGCAGAGACAGTAGAGACGGTGTAGTCGGGACACGTTCCCTTTGTTCACTCATTACTGTGCATCGTCAAATCTGCAAATGCCAAACGTTGTGTACTGTCTCAGTCGGTTTAATAAACACGTCTGGTCAGGGTGAGGGAAGCAAAAATCTGTACAAGGACAGGAGAGTTGAGAAGCCGGCAGGAAGAAACGCTGAAGGAGGAGGGAGGAGCTTCCTGGGAGTTCTGATCCGGGTGTCTGGTGGACGATGAAAGGTGTGTGAGAAAAAAAACCGGCTCGGAACCACGTGATCGTGAACTGACTTTCTTGACGTCTTATGGAGTACGCTGGAGGCTTCAGGCTGTTGCCCCTGAAGGTGTCAGTGGTTAGAGTTTGGATTAGACTCAGACAGATCAGGCTCTGTGGACACGTCCATCTCTGCAGGATAATTTAGCTGAAACAGAGCAGGAGGGAAACAGGGAGACAGGCTCTCCCGTTCTTGTATTGTTCCACCTCTAAATGCTGCACCCGGTCCAAATGAGTCCCCAGTCCACCGTACGGCACGCAGCACCTCCTCCTCTTTTGTCCTTGACACGTGTCCACGGGCCTCCAAGGAGAAGCACTTCTTCTCCTCCAGCGACTCCGAGGAAGACGAGGACAGCAAGAAGAAGTTCAAAATCAAGATCAAGCCTCTGGTGTCTGACAGCACCAGGTGTGTCCCCCCGTCCATGGACGAGCTGAAAGCCTCGGTGGGAGGCCTGGCGCTCTCTCCGTCTCTGGTGAGCACTGCTGATCTGAGGGCCGACAGGATGTCATTGACCTCAACACCTGTGAAAGTTAGGGCTCTTAAGAAGCTATGGAAACATATTGAGTTTGTTTCTAGCTGTTCCCAGTTCTGAATACGGACAGAAAAAGGAAAATGGAAAAAAAAACATCTGTTTCCAGAATTTATTCCGTGTTCCATTTTGGATAGGATAAAAATCTGAATTTCTTGAAGTTTATTGCTCAAACAGTTAGTTTTATTATTAAAGATATACATAGTCATGGATTTAGGACACCTTTTATGAACCATTTTTGATTCAGTTGGACTCAGAGGGCCACAGATTGAACTGAAACATGACCTCAGCACGCTGCCTGCGTCTACAACACACAACGTGACATCGTCTGCAAAGAAATAAAATGACTCCTTTATCTGGCAGGACAACGTGAAGTCAACATTTGTTGAATTCTTGTATGGATGTTCTTTCGGGCAGATGTGTAAATCTACTTCAGGGCTTTTTTGTTTTGATTTTTGAGAGGTTTAGCATACCTGCTAAATACTTTCAGCATATAGACCGAGCTCCTGAGAACTGGCTAGACCAATTCTTGGATGAAAAAGTTTTTTCATTTGTTTGGGTTTTTTTTTTTTGACACGTGACCCTTTATCCAGGTTTGTCAGCACAACCAACCATTGAGCTTAAAAGCCTGACAAAGGAATTTTTAGGCCTGATCTCTTTTGCAATGATTTAACTTTCCTCACAGGGTTTTACTAAAGTCGTGGTTTTCATATATTCAGTTTAAGGTGTTTTATATTCGAAGGAGGATCTTCCCACCCTCAGGCCTTCCTTCCTTTGGGACTGTGTGCCGTATGCAGAGGTTTCCCAGATGTCTGCAACTTCATACAGATGGGTTAAACACTACAGGGTTATTGGTTAAAAGGATAGTTTGGTCATTTTTCAAGTGATGTTCCTTTATAGTCTTTAATAATAGTTTTTACCAAAATCTTTTATCACAGCTCTGAGAACAAGCACAGTTCAATAAACCATTAAAACAACTTCATATACATCTTAAATAAACACCTAGATATTTAAACAGTCCCAAGGTGAGGTGATTTATATTGAGATCCATAATGTTTCCTCCTCCTCACAATGTTCTTCAAAACGGCGTCATCGACCCAAAAGCCTTCCTCCGGGCTCGGCTAATGGCTAGGCAAATGAGGATCTGTTTCACGTTGTTTTAAAAATGACATGCTGACGTGAAAGAACGCTGCATCAAACCTCGTTTGTACAGTTCGTCGCCGTTTTCGCCACGTTGCCACACGAAGGAGCAGCGGCTGTGACCCACGGCGGGCCGACACGTTCAGGACGCCAGCTTTCACAGTCTTCGCTCAGCACACGGACGTTGTTCGGCTGTGAAAGAGGCAACGGACACAAACAAGCGGCGTCATGCTAAACAATAACGTCTCAATAATATCCAGTGTAGCATTCTTTTACTCCGACCGGTGTGTCGTTTTTGAGAAGAGAAAAAAAAAACACTTTTAAAAGCCTGAAAAAACATATAAACGGGGAACTCGTTCAGCTAGCCGTTAGCCTAGCTTGGACAAGGACTGAAAGTACTAACTATTGATAACTATTTGACAAAACAGCCCTTTATTTGAAACAGTGATTCCTTTGAATTGAAATAAACCTCCGGTTGTTTGGAAGAATTAAACTGTTTGATTGAAAGTTGTCACAAAGCCCTGCAAAAACCTTCTGTGCCGTGCGTCTTCTGTGTATTGCGTAACTGAAAGCAAAATATTTGTACTTGTGCCACAAAAATGGCCTGAAAACGGACGGAAATCTGTAAATTTGATCCCCGGAAACGTGTGGAAGTTTGAAAGCGATAATGTGCAGGAAGCCTCTTAACTGTGTTTGTCTCTTTCTTTCCGCTTGTCTACGGCCGTTTTGCAGAGGAGAAGTCCGGTAAGCCTGTCGCAACTATCGCAACCATCACCTCCGAGAGGGATTGCGTGGCATGTGCTCACTTTGCTCCTTTCTCTTCTCGTAGCTTCTTTTTCTCAGCGATCGTCTCTCTCTGGGCTTCCCACCTTTCGCCGCATGTGGTGTTTGTGTTGAGCCTTTGAACCGAGCCGCTTCTTCCGTTTCGCCAAAGCTTTACCGTGTGACCTAATGCAGAGCAAACATAACACTAAAGACGGCTCCAAACTGGTCCTTGTTGGGTGTTATGTCTCCTGTTGCATTATAAAAGCTTTGCAGTTAAAGTAAAGAGATGCGGTGTGTGTGTGTGTGTGCAATCGTAGTTGGTGTCCATTTGACTGATTTGTCGCTCACTCTCTGACCCAGGTCTGTTCTCTCTTCCTTTTTGCTGGTCTCAGAGACGCAGTCCGGTGAGTTTTTCCACCCCACCTGCCGGCTGACAGACTGAAAGGCAACTTTCTGGTGTCGGCTGGCTGACCTGCACACAAAGCAGACAAGAAATACATGCTAATATATTCCATTATGCTAATGGAAATATATACATCCACTGACAAAAAAAAACAACTTAAGCATCCGGACGGAATGATTCAATTTGGATGTAAGCTGTTACACAAGCAGACCAGATGCTTGCAAATAATTTGATTCGCAAGGAGTTGACAGATCTGCAAGCACCGCAGGGTACAGGTGGTGTTATTAGGCAGAAGCTGGAGCCTCTGATAGTTGGTCAAAACAGTGAGTGACGGGCAGCAGGCACAGGATGGCTCATAGACACATTAGACAGCATTACTTGTGCTTGATGGAGTCTGATAGATCACATGAGACTGGGTGGTCGTTTTGTGTAACGGCCAGACACAAGTACTGGACTCTTTACAGCACCCCGTGTTGTCCTGTAGTTTGCATCTAATGCCACCGTGCTGTAACCAGGAGGCGAGCGGTGTCGGATCGCGTTCAGCGACGAATCTTTGGTTCCACGTTGCCATAAATGACCACTGTGTGGGGATATGGCGGCGCCAAGGGGAGAGAACTGATCTTCATGATCAGCTGAATCCCTCTTCATCTTCACCCAGTCCAACGTGTGTCAGCTCAGATGTCAACTCTGACCCGGTGCTGACCCGCTGAATTTTAAGGGTCAGAAACAACAGCTGTGGGCTGACCTGCTGCAGGTGAGGATAAAGTGACTAGATGATGACGTCACTTGGAGCCAAGTCCAACTATGTTCACACCCCACTGACATGGGACCAGCAGTGTGCCCATGCTTATCTGTTTGATCTGATATCGTAATTATTCCAATACATGACCTTTCAACACGCGCGGTTTCATTTGCAATACTGTTCCTGAGTCCTCCGTTCCATCATCTGCTGCTTGTTCTGGAGGCATCCCTACCAGATGCCCCAACCACCTCAGCTGGCTCCTCTCAACGTGGAGGAGCAGCGACTCTACTCCGAGTCCCTCCCGGATAACCAGACTTCTCACCTTATCAGCTACCCTGAGGAGAAAACTCATTTCGACCGCCTGGATCAGATTTCTCGTTCCTTTGGCCACTATCCAGAGTTCAAGACCACGGGGGAAGGTAGGAAGGTAGACCGACCGGTAAACAGAGAGGCTCGGCTTGCAGCTCAGCTCCCTCCTCACCACAGCGGTACAGAGTACACCTCAATGGACAGGAGGCAACAAGGAGCTCCATGTCAATCACCTGGATGTGGGGGAGAGGTTCATTGGGCCTCTACCCATCGGGGCCCGGTCAGGCTCAATCCGATTGACCGATGGATTCACCTTCCTGTTGGCCCGCCACCAACAAGTGGTGCAGACGGGGGCCTTGGTGCCCCTGGCCTGCCGAAGCTGGTTCTGGGTGCTTAATGTTTTTGGGTTTTTTTTGTCAGTGAGTGAATATTTAAGTATAATGTCTGACTGAAAGGATTTGCCTTATTTGGGAGGTTAGAGTTTACTTAAATAAAACTCATTACTGTGTTCTGTATTTTTGATGGATGGACCAAACATTGTCTCTGGCACTGATGCATCTTTTGTTCACATTTTATCCTCTGCAGGTGCAAATAAAAAGGAACTTGTCTTGTAAGTACTTTGGACATTTTTGAAAAGTCTTCTGTTCGTAGGCACAGTAGGTTTTGTCTTTTACATCAAACTGAGAGTGTGCTTATAACGTTGTTTACTATGATCAGCCTTCAGCTTTAGACATTTAGAGGTGCGGGTGCTACAGAAGAGTGGGTGAGATGTTGTGATGTTTCTCACAGGTGAGGAGATCGCCCGACCCAGACGCTCCACCCCAACACCAACTCCTGCACCCGAGACACCAAGGTCAGTCGATCTGTTGACCGTGTTCTTAGAGGTCCTGTCCGGACCTGCCGTTAACAAAGCATTCTGGGTAATCCTGTCACAAGCGGACCGTACTAAATATGCCCAGCAGACATTAAAAGCATGGCAGGTCAGATTCCTCAGACTTTTCAGAGCTTGTCGCTAAATGCGATCGCTGAAACATTCGCCGGTTGTCTCACGGCTTTGAGTTTCCTTTGAGATGCTGGCTTACAAAACAACGTGGCACATAAGCCGTCCGCTAATTACTGGCTCTCCCGGAACGGGGCGACTGCTGCAGATGTGGTTTGATTAACAGCTGCTTCTCCTTGCAGTGACTCGATGTCGCAGAATACTCCTGCCTTGTTCGGGCTGCCTTCGGACAGCAGATATGCCCGATACGACGGTTTGTCTCCCGCTGATAAGGCACACCTTCACATGACCTCACCAAGGCAATGCTGGCTGCTAACTGAATGACTTGTTTGTTCCTTTGACAGCAGTGTTTCGTAGCGATGCGTGGGGAGAACCCAGGCCGCGGTCAGAATCCCAGTTGAGCAGGAGTTTCCCTACAGGAGGTGGGCTTCATCTTATACCAGTAAATTAAATCGTTTTGTATTGCTTGCAAAGCTGCTGAATTGTCCCCTCCGTGTTGCAGCTCCTCCACCACTTCCTCCAAAAAACATCCCATCAAGAAGTCATTATGGCTACCCTTCGGACTCGGCAGGTAAACAGAAATTGTGTGCAACTCAGTCCACAGCCGAAGACTGTGATTTCAGAGCTCCGACTTCCTGTTTGCAGCTGATCTACCCAATGGGAGGGCGGCTCGCAGTTCGGCCCCCATCTACCTGAACGTCCTCTCCCCGGCTTCTTACCGAGGCTCCCCGGCCCCTGACCTCGATGACGTGTTCGGCCCCGCCGACAGCCCCCGAATCAGCGAGGACACCTCATCTCCCAGATGGGTTACGTTCATGGATGACAGACCGCCGCCGCCCGATGAACCGGCCCCACCGCCGCCACCTCCGGACTCTCCTCCTCCTGACACCCCCTCGTCAACCCCTTCTACCCCTTGTCTCTCCCCTGGGCCGCCGCCAAACGAACCCCCGCCTTCTCCGCCACAGTTTTCCCCCATGTCTCCTCTCCCTTTCACACCACTGGACTCGCCCCCGTCAATTGTGCTCGGACCGCCGCCTCCGGACGAGCCGGCCCCTCCCTTACCCCCCGACTTCTCCCCTTCTAATTGTCCCGCCGTGTCCCCCGAAGAGGAGGGGCTTGATGAGGAGGTGCTGCAGTTTGCAGAGTACGCTTCGTACGCCGCCGCCATCAGCTCTGTGCCGCCACTGCCAGCGGAGCGACGGTCTCCTCGGGTAGGAGTCACATCGCCCTCAGTCCATGGGGGTATCGGGGGAAAGAGGACTCCAGAGGGGGTGTACCACAGGGATGATTCAGCGGACATTACAGGATCTCCCCGAGAGCTGACCCCCAGTTTCAGGGGGACGCCGCCTCCTCTTCCTCCAACAACATACAGGTCTATCATGTCTTCCCCAGGGCCCCACTCAGGCAGCAGTGAGTATTTTTATTATTTTTTTTAAGTTTATGATGTCCAGCTTCAGGCACATTTAGAGTGCAATTTCATTTAAGATGTTTGTTAATTTTTTTAAGTTGGTATGGAGATCCGAGATTCTAAAATGCAGGAAAAACGAAGATTGTGAGCCTAGTGTACACTACTACATTTTTTTTTTTTGCAATTTAACCCTCCTGAAGCCCTCAAAAGAAAGAGAGATAAAGAAGCCCTTGTAACTTTGGGTCAGTTTGACGTGAAGGCGCTGAAATACCCAGCAGGTATAAAGAATATCAACATTTACGACAAACTTAAAATGGACGGACGGTTTAAACCCAAAATGCAGGCAGACAGGAGGAGTTCTGATAAAAATGAATTTATTTAACTAAAAACAAAAGGCTGTCGTGGCAGCAAAATACTAAATAAGAAAAAAACTTACGGACAGCAGGACACGAGAGAAGGGCATACAAGGAAATATGGACAGAGCAACAAGGAGCCAGTGGGGAAGTGAAGGAGGTGACCAGGTTTTAAAGGCTGAGGGGGATTGGGAAGTGGACGCAGGTGTCTGATTAGAAATGAGGGACAGGTGTGGGTGGTTGAGGCAGTCTGACAGGTACTGACCTGAGGACAGGTCACAGGGAGCAAACACCACACAAGGACCCACAACACAAAACTAAACACGGGGAAAAATGAGGAATAAAACACAACTACAGAAACATGAAACAATAAACTGAATACAAAAAAAAAATCTCAAATCCTCACAAGCGGGGCTAAAGGTTTTCCAAAACAGTTGTGACTTGTTTGATTCTTCTTAACACTTACAATTTCTTCTCCAATAACCTTTTCAGAACATGAAGTTTAATGGCAACAAGATCCGAATAAATTCAGACAGATGTAGACAAACCAGTAAAAACAGCTCCATTGTTTTAAAGGCACAAAGTCAAATGAGGCATGCGTGAAACAAACAGCGACAGAACAAATTGTTTTTTTTTACATCTTTGGCCATTTTGAGCCCATATATTTCAGGTATGAAAAGAAGTCTCTTTGTACCCACTTTTATCCGTTTTGTACCTCCCTTTTAGTGATGCTTTCTGAATAACCTCGGATCTCGTGACAGAAGAAATTCAAAACTGCAGTTCTATTCAAATCAGACTTTAGGCTCCTGAAGTAAAATTGCTAATTTGTGCTTTCTCTGTCTTTCCTACAAGCAGCATTGGCTTCAATTCGCCTGAGCTGCTGAGTGTCTGTGGCCGGCATAATTTACACATTGTGGTCGGGTGGTTTCGCATGTAGATGATTAAATGTACTGAAGTACACTTCTGAAAACGACTGGCTTATCATCACGTTATAGAAAAGGTTAATTTCTTGGCTGTGAATTCAAACACAGCTTGGTTTTGTACAGGGTTGTGTTGAGCCGGTACCACTGCAAGCTAAATTTGCACACAAGCAGTGCTTGAAGGATTGAATGTATGTGAGCATATGCCCATATAGTAAGTGCATGGGAGTGAAGCCGTTTTGTACTCAACGGGTCTGAAACACCAACCGCTTGGTACGAAGTCAGGGTACGATTTGGTGAAGGGATGACCAGCACCTAACAGGCTGGTACCTCATAAAAAACTCTATATCTCGAATCTACATGCAAATGGAATCTATAAAAATGTCTAAAATAATTTTAAAAACTCCAGTTTTCTCACCAGATACACAGTTTACACTTGGATGACTATAATGGTGTCACATGACTTCACTGTTAAGCATTAAATCACCAATTAAAGTTAAACATGTTTAAAAAAATCTAATTTGAACGTACAGCAGCCCGTTTGTTTACAGGGAGGGAGAAAGGATTTAAAACTGAAGCTGGTTCTGTTTTAGCTTCAACTTCAGGGATCCTGTCCGAGATCTACCGATACAACATGTCCGTGGTCAGAGCGTTGGTTTGCAAAGTGATTCTGAAAAGAAACTTAAAGGGTGTCTGAAAAGGCAAAGTAATGTATTTGGACGACAAAAATAAAGTTCTTTCTTTAATCTGGCAAAAATGACTGCAGGAACCTGAGGTTTTAGATCACGTACGAAGAAAACTCCTGGGTGTTCACAGACCGTTGAGTGCGAACAAATTACAAAAATGAGAAACACCGTCTAGCTGAGGTTTGTTAGATCTACGTCTGTTATTTGAGGACGATGCTAACCGCAGACACTGAAACGCTCCACAGGCCCTTCGTCTCCAGCTCGTCCTCAGTCTCAAGGCAGCCCAGTCCCTCCTCCTCCTCCTCCTCGTCCATCTTCACGACCAAAGCTGCCCCCGGGGAAACCAATCACAGACCTGGTACATGTGAATCATCTGTCTGACATATTGCCCTCCTCTCTGTTGTTATGACCACATCCAGTGGCTTCAGAAAGTATTCAAACCCTCTTCACTCCTTGCCGTTTTGTTGTTTTTCAGCCTGGTGCTACAATCTTCTAAATCCCCCCCCTCATTAATCTACACTCATATATTCTTCATGACGACAAAGTGAAATCAGAATTTGAAACAGTTTAGTAAATCACATTTCTAAAGGTATTCAGACACTTAAAGTTTAGCTCAGGCGCCTGTCATCTCTCTCTCTCTGCTGAGATGTTTCTACACCATGACTGGAGTCCACATGTAGTGAATTAAATTGATTGGACCTGATTTGGAAAGGCACACAGCTCTCTGTAGAAGGCCTCCAGCTATCAGGAACCCAACCCTGAGGTCAGAGGAACTGCCTCAGAGCTCAGAGACACGATTGTTATAAAACTCACATCTGAGGAAGACTACAAAACATTTCTGCTGCACTGAAGGCTCCGAAGAACTCAGTAGCGCCCATGATTTTCATAAAAAAAAAGATTGGAGTTTGGCACAACCAAGACTCTTCCAGGAGTTGGTCCTCCGGCCACACTGAGCAATTGAGGGAAAAGAACTTTAGTGAGAGAGGAGACCAGGAACCTGATGGTCCCTGTGACTGAGCTTCAGAGATCCTGTGTGGAGATGGAACTAAGTTCCAGAAGAACAACCAGAACCGCAGACCTCCACTGATCTGGACTCTGTTACAAAGTGGCTTGATGGAAACCTCTCCCTGCTGTCAAACACTTGAAAGTCCACCTGAAGGACTCTCAGGCTGTGAGGAACAAGATCCTCCGGTCTGATGAAACCACGACTGAACCTTTTTGGCCGGTCCAGGCTTTCAAATCGTGTTCCATTAAACTTAAAAGACTCAAGGCTGGAAGTGCTGCCAAAGATGCTTCAACTGAGGACTAAGTAAAGGGTTTGAATACTTATGGAAATGTGAAATTTACATTTTCTTTTGTTTTTGATAAATTGACAAAATTATACAAAAATCGGTTTTCACTTTGTCAGTGTGGGCTACTGAGATAAATAAAAGCAATCATGGCATCAGGCTGCAAAAAACGAAAGGGGTCTGGAAGCTTTTTTTAAGCCACAGTAAAATAAGACAAACCTCAGTTTTCTTTGACCATTACGCTCCGTTTTCATTCTGATCGAAGTGTGTTTCGTCTTGTTTCCAGAGTCGGCCATTCAGTCCACCCGTTTCAGGTAGCCCCCCGCCTTTTGCGCCCCTGGCCCACGCCGAGAGCTCTTCGTCCCTCTCCTCCATCACGTCACATAGTGCAGCGTCTACTCCGACCTTGGGAAGAGACCTTAACATGCCCCCCACAGGTATACAACCTGCTCTGCATCCCCAGTGTCCAGTCCACATGGTGTCTGTTGCTCGTCATTGTCTTCTTGCCTCACCGTCTTGTCCCTTTCCATGATTTTTTTCCCCCTCCTCATGTGTCTGCTCACCCAGAGGCCTCACTGCCTCTGGTATGGTTTGACCACGGCAGGTTTCATTTAGCTTTTGAAGGTGAGTTGAGCTACAGCGCCACTGTAGTGGCATCAGTGCATGAACAGGAAATACACGTCCTTCTGTGTTCACTAAAGTATTGCTGCCCATCCTGTGTTCTTCTCACAGAGAACCTTGTATCGTACAGGCTGTTCAGCTTGATTTTAATTGGTTTACATTCCTTTTTTTCCCCTGATCTGTGCTTTGTAAATAAACCCTGATTCAACTTTTCTATTAAGTATCATAGAGCCCTGCCTAAAACCCATGTCCTTTACAGGTGTTTTATGGGCATTCTTTGTCTTTATGTGGTTTTTAGGATGCTCCAGAGGACCCAGTCCTCTCACCATGGGAGCTCAGGACACTCTGCCAGTTGCAGCTGCTTTCACAGAAACCATCAACGCATATTTCAAAGGCGCGGACCCGAACAAGTAGGTACACATTCCAAAAGTGGGTCCCGTCAGTGGAAAAAAATACCACTTTTTTTAGTTGTGAATACTCCCAATCAGAGGACGCTTCAGGGTAGACTGAGAAGCTTGGGGAGTTCAGTTCGGGTTTCTGGGAGTGGATGTTTGAAGTCTGTTCGCCACGCACCTCTGTTTGCAGATGTGTGGTGAAGATCACGGGAGAGGTGGTGCTCTCCTTCCCCGCGGGTATAACCAGGCACTTTGCTAGCCACCCAACTCAACCCATCCTCACCTTCAGCATCAGCAACTACAGCCGCCTGGAGCAGGTCCTCCCCAACCCGCAGCTGCTGTGCTGGTGAGGTCACAGTCACAGGCGAACACACGCAGTACTCGTTTTTCTCTGTTATGTCTCACTGGGAGATCATCCAGCTCCTCTCTCGCCCCATTCGGCCAGCCGTTGCGTAGCTTCAGTTATAAATTGGGAAAGGCCGACTTGTGTGTTGGCAGTGCTGGATGGTCTGTCGGTCAAAGTGTGACACTCACTGACAAAAAAAAAAAAAGTATCCAGACAGAGTGGCGGAAATTAAAACTTGAATTAGTACGATATCAGATCAAATAAGTGGAGTACGGGCACACTGCTGGTCCCATGTCTGCGGGGTCTACAGGGGGTCCTACAAACGTTGTATCGTCTCCTGCAGCACGTTGGCCCACAGCTGTTGGAACTGGACCTCCAGATCCAGCAGATCAGCGCTGGGTTGGAGTTAAAATCTGAGCTGATCCCTCACATGTTCAGTTGGAGAAAAACTGGGGCACTTGACCGACCGCGGGAGGATCTTAACATGATGCAGGCAGTCCATAGACACTTGCGTTTATGTGTGTTGTCTTATTAAAAGACTGTACCGAGGTGTTGTCTTAGGAGGGGTAAGACAAATGGACACAGGATTCCATCACCATTGAGTTATTATGTCAGGGTCACTTAAATCACTATTAGAGATGATCTGAAATCAAACCGCTTACTCCCTACACCATGACGCCAGGAGTACCACCGGTGTGTCTCTCCACATCACTGGTGGATTTGTCCTCCCCCCTTAATGCAGGGGGACATTAAACATGGTTAAACATGCACCTGATGACCATCCATGGTATTGCTGTAGTTCCTGTAGTTCGCCTGATACCAGTCATTGAAGCGAGGTCTTGTAAAGAGTCCAATACTTATGTTCAAATGGCAGGTGCAGAAGTCATAGGGTTTGTAATGCTTGGTGCACGGTATAACAATCCTCTCTTGGTGTGGTCAGCGACTAGAGTTGCTAGGGTGAGACTGTGGTTCAGTAGTTAAAGCAGTCGTCCTCCAATGAGAGAGTTGGAGGTTTGATTCCTGGTAGGAGTCACATGGGGAAATAAGGGCACAGATTGTGTTATAAAGCCTTATTGGCTAGAAAGTCGCTATATAAGTACAGACCATTTACAATGTGTATGGGTGCCTTCATGTACCCATTCATTCCATCACCGGGCCATTAGAATATCTCTATGTCGGACAGTTGCACAGAACAACCCTGAAGTCTCCAGTGTGACCTCTATCAAGTGCAGCGAATGCAGTCTAATGTGTTTATGAGGTCTTCTCTGGGTCTGCTGACCTGACACTTGAATGCTCTGGCAGACGCCTGATAACACTATTGCTTCACTGGTGATGACACCATGTATGCGCTCCGGTCACCCATGCTGGATGTGACAGCTCCGAGAATCAAATCCGTTACAGACTCATGTCAGGTTGGCATGTGGACCAAATTGAACCGTTCCTTCTGCGTGCCGAACCCGTTTTTGTCAGCGAGTGCAAATTTTTTAAACTAACGTGGCGCTTAATTGTGACACTCTTGATGTTTCCTGCTTTAATTCAACGTGTTCTTGTCCTTCTGTAGCGATGCTACAGCTGACAATGTGGACTCCAAGGAGTTCTGGGTAAACATGCCGAACCTGATGAGCCATCTTAAGAAAGTGGCTGAACAGAAGCCTCAGGCAACATACTACAATGTGGATATGATCAAATATCAGGTATGAAACATTTAGTGTAAAATATTTGCCCCTGGTTGAGAAAACCGTTGGATCCGTGCATCATTCCATCACATCGTCTTCTTGCTCTTTTGTCTTTAGGTGTCAGCAGAGGGAATTCAGTCCACTCCTCTGAACCTGGCAGTGAGTTGGCGAGGGGACGCCACCAACACGGACCTGAGAATAGATTACAAATACAACATGGAGGCCATGGCCGCACCTGTACCGCTTTACAATATCCACTTTGTGGTCCCTGTGAATGGAGGCCTGGCCAGACCCCAGGCCATGATCCCACCTGCCACCTGGTAAGAACTCCCTATAGTTTCCAAGGACTTCATTATGCTTAGCACTGTTTCCACATGGTCGTGTAAGGAACCTTTGGACCATATAAATGCAGGGGGGAAGATTCCGTAGAACAAAGTATTGTTCTTTTAATTCTTTTTTTTCTGTGGTTGCATGCTGGGTGCAGAAAGAAACCCTGAAGGGACATAACAGCCAGGCACTGGTTGTATATTTCTGTTTCATTTATGGTAATTCAACCCTGGGTTTCATTGTTGGTCTGTTGGGTCTTTTGAGAAGTCCATACAAACACGGAAGCCCATTTATATGGTCGAAAATGATTCACCTTTTTTTTAAATTTACAAGCAGCAAACTGTTTCTGGTAATGTGAAATTATTTCCCCCTAAAGGAATCCGGAGGAGCAAACCATCCAGTGGAAAGTCCCGAGCCTGTCTCATAGGTCTGAAAACGGAGGCGAGTGTTTCTTTGTCGTACGAAGAGTCTTGCTTTGCAGTTTTGTTCAAAGTGTTGCCTCAAAATTACGAACTCAGATGTCACGACTGTGTTGCGCAGGAGTAGGAGCTCTCCTGGGCCGGTTCCAGATGGAGGAAGGTTCCTGTAAACCCTCCCAGCTGGCGGTCCAGTTCACCAGCGAGGGAAGCACCCTGTCCGGGTGCGACATCCAGCTCGTCGGGACCGGCTACCGGCTATCGTTGGTGAAAAAGAGATTCGCTGCAGGTTAGACTGAGCGTTCGAAGTGTTGGTTGCTTCAGTCATCTGAATGCGCACACACACTAAAGGCTAATCATCCGTTTCGTTGTGTTTCACAGGGAAATATTTGGCAGATAATTAGCGGACTTTGTTCGCAACCAAGGAAATCTCTGGCTTTCGACTGTGAAGACTCCAGCTCCATCCCGTGTTCAGTGCACCTGAGAGTTTCTGTTCAGCGACCATTGGAATAAATGGTTGGGAATTCCCAGAAAACACATTTGACCACAAAAAGATGATGTTTGGTTTTGGCCCCGTTCACACTACTTCTGGATATTTTTAACATAAGAGCTTTTCTGTTGCGTTGCACGTCCCGTCCACACATGAACGAGATAAATAAATGTTTAAAAACACTTTCTAAAGTGGAGATTTTAAACAACTCTATTTTTACTGTTGGTTTGGGCTAGAAATACAGAGCTTTTCAGAAACTTTGACATGGTGAGCTATTTTGTTTATTCCAACCAGAAACTAAAACAACAATGGAGTTTTTTTTCACAGTTTTTTTTTTTTTGTTTGTTTGTTTTGCATCTGTCTCATGTTACTTTATCCTGATCCTGTTGTCATTAAACTTTCATCATGTGCTGAAATGGTTAACGGAGAGCAAATTGTAAACATGAAAAGAACCAAAAGAATTTAGGATAGTTGGAGACTGTTTGGAGGCACAGAGTTGTGAGAAATGATGCTAATTTTTTCATTTGGAACCACTCCAAACGACACATTTGCACTACATTAAAAAAATGTTCAAGACGGGCGACTGTTTGAGTACATTTTCACTTGTATATTTATCAAACGCGTTTAAAATCGCAGCAACACAGGACCGAGCGCTCCGCGTCTCACTGGAGGAACCTGAGAACCCCCCCCTACGAACGTTTTGAGACGCTTCGGAAACTCCCTCGAGAGTGCCGTGCGATGCTAGCTTTGCAACGTTTTAGGAGAATCTTGAGCCGAGCTATGAATGTTCTTTCTCGCCCCCTGGTGGCGAGGCATTGGAATTTCATCCTTTTCGTTAGAATGTGTGGACGGGGCGGGAAAAAAACTATGAAAAGGCTATTTGTTTAAATAAATCTATCCAAAGTAGTGTAGGCGGGGCTTTAATAACACTATGTTCAGGAGACTGATCGCTGCTGAGTTTATGCAAGTAAATACAAATCATCATCTGTGCACTGATGAGAAACATGGAGTAAAACTAAGGGAAACCTTTAGTCTTATTGTTAACTGTTAAAGTAATCGTGGATTTCATATAGTAAGTCAGCCTTATTTAACTGAGTTTATTTAGTTTAGCCACTTACAATTGCACTGTAAGAGATAATGTGAATAATCATGTAATAGTAGAACAATCCTAAAGGTGGAATCCTAAGATAGAAAACACACGTATTTTACTTTGTAACACCGTAAGACTTGTCGCCTGAATTTCAGCGCGAGTCTCCCCTTGGTTTCATCCACGCAGGACATTTTGAAGAAGCCACAGCGTCTGTTCTGTGCTTAAAGGCGACGCGGTCTGCAAAATCCAGCACTTTGAACACTTTCAGGTTGAAATTTTACGGAAACATTCTGGGGCAATCCGGTACCCATTCCATGAAGGATCGCATCCGCATTCTGCCACCACGTGAAACATATTTTGTAGAGAAATTTTATCGCGAAAAGGACAGCATTAATTGATCAGAACTCTGTTCAGGAGTCAGTGGATACGTTCCTTCGCTTGCTGATAAGCTCTTTTTAATAACGAGGTCTTGAAACGTGACAAAAGCACCCTGTTTTTGAACCTCCGGTGGTTGGTAAAAAGCGGAGACCTTTTCAAACAGAATAAGGTAGATGTGCGTCTGAGAGTGACTGAAGCATTTCTCCACAGAACTCAATTGATGTGCAAAACGAACCCATAAATCTTTGTGCGTAAGATTGACAGAAAAGCCCATGTAGCCTTTACCTCCACTGTGTTGGCATAGAGCCGATGCGGGCGGTAACTCACTCAAAGCAGTAGTGGAACGCGCGTGGTATCATCGGGGTTCGTCAGAGAGCTTGTCTGTAAGGGCCAAAGTGGTGCTGGTGATTTGCGGTGAATCTGTGAAGCTGCTACTTCAACCGGACCTGTCTGGGTAATCGGTTGAGAAATATAAAGGTGGAGGGCCCTCGCTACGTTCGGCTCGTGCAGTCAGATGTGCGAGCGCCTTACGCCGAGGACAAGGACCTTCCAAGTTTTCAAAGAAACCCACGGGGTCCCGGGCGGAGGATTGTAAAGTGTTGCCTTTGACGCTGCTTAAAACCCCGGCCTATGTTTTTTTTTTTTTTTTTTTTGGCCTTGGTCTCGACAGAAAGTCTTGAGCGGGATTGTTGCGGACGTTCAGAATACTGGCTCTATTCAAGCCCCTGTTTTATTTTCTTACTCTTTTTTTTTTTTTTTTTTTTGCCATCTTGAATAAATGTTTTATCATTTTCTAATAGCAATATTTACAAAAAACAAAACAAAACAACATAAATGTAAAAAGGTGTACATATAAAAGTATGTTTTAAATATTTGTCTGAGCATACGGATGTGTCTGTGACTGTCCTTTGGTTCGTTTGATGTCAGCACTGATGCTGCGTTTAGTTGTGCGTCAGAGAAAACCTTCCTCATCCATCCATCCAAACGGTGCCGCATGAAAGAGTCCGCATTCGTCCATCGCCAGTCCCATCAACGCAATACCAGTCCGCCCATTTTCCATCACCGTCATGACGTGTGTGTCGTGTAGGTGTGCTTTGCTTTCACCTAAAGGGATAGTTCCGCCGCTCTGAAGCGGGCTTCTGTCGGACCTGGTGGAGGTTTTAGAACAACTTTGATTTGAAGAAACAAAGTTTAATGCTTCATAAAACACCCTTTGCGTGAACCCCAATGAAATTTTTGGAGTTTGAGCTGCTTTAATTGAGTTTTTAGCTAAGTTTGGTGTAGCTGTTAGCACGTCAGTCCGGTCTGACGAACAGTAGGCCTCTTCCATGTTACACTGGATATTTTAAACAAGAAAAAAAAGGTTCTGCTTTCATTGTACCTCCCGTCCACCCACAAAGTTAGAGTGTCTGGTGAGGAAAAACTGGAGATTTCTTTACAAACTCGGTCTTCTGTGCCTCTGTGTGGCCGTGAAATACAGACCGGGGATGAGCAGTGATTTTTGAATAATCAGCGTCCAGTAAAAAAAGGGATGAATTTGAAGACGTGCCGTCATTTTTTTGGTTTTTGTTTACACCGGCACCTGGTGGGGACACACTAAATTGCTTCCTAACAATACTTGGGGAGCTTTTTTTATTGTTGGACAAAACACCCACCATCCATCCTTTCTCCTGAGGAAAAAAAATGTGACAATTAACCTCGGTTGTTTTGGGAAGCTAAGATTACTCTGTTTTTCTGTTTCGATGTGTCGTTAAGGTGGATGTCCTCGCCCCCTAGTGGCGCGACATGTGTACTTCAGTGTTTTTGTTCGAATGTGGGGGGGCAGAGAAAAACAACACCTGCACTGAACTGAAGGCATAGACTTTCCCCATCGCCTTTCATATCCGTTCTAACTGAAGATCATCTTCAGCTCGGAAACGACGGAGATGTTGTCAGTTTGGTCGAATTCTGTGCGCACTCACACGCAAAACGGCGAGATCTGTTAGTGCTCCGTGTGAAGTATGTGCTGTAAATGACTCTCAGCTACTACCACACCAAACTTTAGCTCAATATCTTCTAAAATTGTAGCCATTTTGTTATAGGCTTCAGTCAATTACCTGTAGTGGCCATCTTGAATTGGGTTAACTCCCAACATGTAATCAGTTGTAGACTACTGTTGTTGCGTCCAATGGCTCATGAGATATTTGTCTAACGGACATATTTGACTTCAGGTAGGCAAAGTTTTAAGCACAGATGTGCAGTTCGTAGTGCTTTGAGTTCCACATCGAGGAGGACAGTCAGCGACTACCAGTCCAAATATTAGCTGAGTTATGGTCATTTTTGTGTTGGCTAAGGTTGGTAGGCTGTGGCGGACATCTTAAATGAAGTTGTTTAATCAGCTGTAAGGGTACATCTGAGATATTTTCCTAACAGACACACCCCGTCACAGAGACTAAAAAGCTACCCACAACATTGCTTATATGTTTTCCACAGAACCCCATTTTCAAATGTGCGAACTATCCCTTTAGGCGTCCACTCGGTGTTCTTCTGGCTCACCTTCACCTGAAGCCGTCGTCAGTAAACCTGGCATGTCATGAATATACCTGTAGGTGTTGAACTCGGTGTTTTACGTTCTCTCGTGTTTCGAGTGGCACACAGACGCCGTCACCAGTCTCCCCGGATCAGTGACTCATTGCTTCAACAATATGTTTCACATGTGTTCGGTTACATATTATGGGACGTTTTGTTGCGTTGGCGCACACGTTTTAAGGCCTGGGTATGCATTTCTTTTTCACTAAGAGATGATTTGTTTTGTTGTTTGTTTTATTTGAGGATGAGCAGGTATTTTTTTTGTCTGTCAAATGATTTTTGCCTTATCTTTTGAACACTGTTATTTTCATTTCTGACATTTTTCTTTAGTTTTTTTTTTTTACAGGTTTCTGGCTGCAATGTTTCACTGCATTAGAATCAGAATATGCAAACATTTCATGTAAATTTCCCATCCAAAGCTTTTGAAAGTAAATATATGAAAAAAAAGATCTATATAATGTAATTCCTGTTTGACTTGGTAATAAAAAACAGAGGAAATGTGTGACGTGTCCATCTCTTTTTGTTTCCCCCTTTAAGTTTGTATTTGGCTGTAACACATAGAGTGGATATATAAAGTCTGCCCACCTCAATAAAATGGCAGGTTTTAGACCATGATAAACACTTCCTGTCAGAGATATCCTGTACGACTCAACTAGGAAAAAATAAAAGGTCTTGACTAAAAATATACAAAATGAAATACCTAGAATTCCTTGAAATAATGCACATCGCCCGACGCCTTTTAAGACAGTTTTTTTCTTTTGATAAGAAATACAGTAATTTGAAGAGAAAGTTTCAAACAGTTTTGACCAAACCTTATAAATGATGCTATGCATGATCTCATGGGATCTGTCAACACTCAAAGCACACTATTTTGCCAACAAAATCAACAAAGGAATGGCTTCACCAAGAAAATAAAGATATTTGGAATGAGTGTGGGCACAAATCTGTGCTCACAATCTGACTAAATTTGAGTATTTTACATAAAAGTGGGGAAATATTTCCATGTCATGGTGTGGCCTGCTGATGGAGACTTTCCCAAAAAGTCAGAACATGATTTAAAGTATTAATGTAAGCGTGTGCACTTACGCATCTTTTTATTTTTTTTATTTCACTGCCAGTTTTTTTTATTGCCTTGTACAGGATATATGTCAACAGTACAAACACCTGGCGTTTTCAACAGGGGGTGTGTAGACATTTTACGTAAGACGTGTTTCCTATCACTGATTTTTCCGACTAAAACGTGGATAATCGACGCTGCGGTTCGTTCATACTGCAGTGACGACTCACACTTTAACAGAGAGCCCTCATGTCAAAACACGAGGCTCGTAAAATTAAAAATAAGCAGTTATTTTGAGCAGCTTACGGTGTTGTGGTCAGTTAGTGCATCAGTTTAGTTCGCCCCCACCTCGGGCCTCGCGAGAAAAAAAGCGAACTAACGGCCGCCTCGTGGTTGCTATGACAACGACAAACCCTCCGTTAAAATCCCTCCGTTAAAATCGGTTAAAAAATACATAGAAACGGACTTAGCAGGATATCTAATCGACATATTTCGACACGACACAATCTCTAAAACGCCTCTTTATCTATTTATTTATGAAAGGTCGTATTTTTTTTAATTAAATAAGTTCTTTCAGTGCTTTATCGCAGAGGAGCTACAGCTAATTGAAGAGATTTTAGGAGCTTTTTCATCCAGGTATAAACTTATTTTAATCTCTTACTTTACTGTTAATGTTAAACTGCATAAAACTGTGCCTTTAATTAATAAACCTTACATTCACTGCATTTGTAAGCTTTCTTGTTGTATTTTTGCCTCATTACTAGCTATGCTTATTGTACTTTCCCTTTTTCCTTGTCTGTTTGCTGTAACATTTATATTTATCTTCTCATCTTTTTTTTTTTTTATCTTATCTTCAGCTAGCCTAAGCCATTATCGGGGACACTGAAGGAGGAGGAAGGTGTGATGGCAGAAAAACACAAAAAGAAATTACAAATAAAGGAGAAGAAGGCCGACGGAGCCAGAGGCAAAGACAAGCTGAAGGAGTGAGTATGCTGGATGAACAATATCTCAGGATTCATATTTCATGAATTTATACCTGTTTCATACTTTTGAGCGTCTCCCAAACACCTGTTTGGTAAAAGTTTGCACTTCTGCCTTTTAAAACTAGGATTTATCTTTAGATCGGTCTGTATTCTTTCTTTTCTTTTTACGTTTCCTGCTCCCAAGCACCGAACCGGGGCCAGCTGAAGACCCCTCGAAGAGGACTACAAAGATGGAGAACACAGACCTGCTGGGTAAGATAACAGCCCCACTTTACGGACAGAGTTGCTATGTTTATTACTGATTTATAAAGAGGTTATTGATGAGTTCATAAAGCATTGATAAGCATCCATAAACCAGATTGTTTGTTCCTCTCTAAATGATGAAGAGAACAGGTAAACAATGAGAGAGGAGATTAGTTGAATGCCAGCTCACTGTTTGGCAGGAAACAGGTTTTTACAAATGCACTGCTTATTGTTTCATTTAGTTTTACATCTTAATAATAACTGCATTGTTAGATTGTAAAGTGGCACACATTATATCGTTGACAGGCAGAGGGGGATCATGTTATTTGTGTCTGTTGCCAAGCTATCCTCCACTGGCTAAACGTTAAAGAAGGAGGTAATCGTGTCCAGTTTTGAAATCAGCTCTCATCGACGTCTGCCAACACAGTCGTGGTTGTTTTAAAGACTTAACCAAACCAGCTCTACCTCTCAGCATGAGATGATCTCGGCCTAAAACACCTGACACGAGAGGCGGCGGGCGACGTGCATTCCTTTAAGGCAAGCGCTATCCAACAAGGGGCCTTTTTTTTTGTTTGTTTTTAAAGATTTCAGATATTTCTTGGAGCTAGTTTTATACTCTGCGCATCACGCTCGGCCCGTGGAAGGTTGTGTAATCGACCCGTGCAAAACGCTTTAGGGCTGCGGGACGAGCAGCATCAGATGAGCTCATCACAGGTGACAGGATGTCTCTTTCTGAACAAAACAAAAAGTAAATTTAGAAGGACGTGTTTCAAAGCAAATGATTAAAAAATGTCTCTTTGTTCACTTTGCCAGTTAAACAAGTGTTTAATTGTGTCATTTTGAGGGGATAAAACCGAGTTGGAGCCATTTTGGTCGTATCTGGCGATGTTGCATGAGGTTACACTCACAGGATGTGTTATGAATGACTCTCAGCTACTGCCACATTAAGCTCTAGTTCGATGTCTGTAAAGCTGGTGAAGTTATGACCATCTAAAACTGGGTTGACTCCAAAGGTTCATCAGCCGGAGCTGTACTGTAACATCCAATCATTATTTTTCTGTAAATTTCATAAAAACGCTCCGGTTGGTCATGAGATATTGTAAACCCAACTGTCCACCGTCGCCGTCCTGGTTCTGGGCGATAAAGACATGGCCCACCTGCGGCTGAAGGTAAAGAGCGCCACTTTAAGGAATATTTGGCTTTCAAACATCTCATTTTCTCACCACTTCTACAAAAGTCTACACCACTGAGTTTGTTTCGCAGCTTGAATAAGTTTATTAAATCCCTTTTTCTATTCAGTTTTCATCAGTGAATTAGAATTCAGTTTTATTCGACTAGCAACAACACAAGAAGCCAGCTGAAATCCTTTAAAACTTACTCTTTTATTAAATCTCAACTTTTTGAACTAATTTCACATTTCTGATCCAGCTGCATTGAATGTAGGTTTTCTTGTCTTTGTTCAGTTCGTTTTTATTGTTGAATTAAACCACATCTGGTTGAAGAGATTTGAAACCCTTTCTGGTGTAGATTTGTTTGGGTTGAAAGCTCGTTTAAGCTTCGCTTCTTCGTCGATGCTGTAGAACTGCTGTAGATCTAATCCCGTGCAGTCGTTTCCAACCTGAACACAAAGTAAGGTTTCCTTATTTTTCTGTCAGCAGGGACAGCGAAGGAGGAGGACGGTGTGACGGCTGATCTACTGAAAGACAAACAAGTCAAAGAGAAGAAGGCCGGCAGGCTGCCCGCCGACGGCAAAGAAACAACCGGCAAGATGAAGAAGTGAGGAGCAAACGGCATGTTTCTGTTCAGCTGTGGGGCGGTCGTCTGTATTCGTGCGCTTCGTTACAAACGCTGCTGAGAATCTGAGAAAGACAAGGGTTTATTTGCTTGTTGCTGTTCTTTCCACCTGGATTTCTATCGCCCGCTGCCATGACATTGGGTGACAAACGTTGGCGTGCGTGCGTGCGTGGCGGCGGGCGATATGCATTCCTTTGAGGGACGCTACCTTTTAATTCCGGCTGTCTTTCAGATCTGAGGGGACTGCGTTGTCCTTGGACGAACACAATGAGGACTTCGCCCTCAAAGCTGTGCCGGAGGAGAACACCTATCAGCTGGGTAAGACAACGGTCACTATGAAAGGCAGGTGATCATGTAACTGTCTGTGTGTGTGTGTGTGTGTGTGTTAGCAAAACAGCTCATGAAGCCCTGAACAGATTTTGTTTTCAGAAAGTAATCACCGAATGTACATCTACAATAAATTAACATTTGGAGTTAGCACAACTTAAGATGGCCGCCGACGCTGATCAACCCTAGCAAACACGGCAAAGCTGCAACTCGTCTTTACAGATCTTGCGCTCCGGTTTGATGTGGTAGTAGCTGAGCGTGATCCCCGACAAGCACGCTGAGCGGGACGTGTCACGTCATCGTCTGCTCGCTGTTTTTCGGAGTTTGACCGAAACGGCAACGCCTCGGCTCAGCGCCTTCTCAGCACGAGACGACCTCAGCCTGTTAAATTAATACTTTGCCTCAGTATAAATGACAGTAATGACAAACGCTCGGCAGAGATCTCCATCTTGTTCGTCTGCAGCGGTAACCAGCCCAACGAGGAACTGAAAATGAAGGCAAATTCTGTTCTTTGTGAAACTGAGGCTTTTCTGACTTGTTGGCCCGCAGGACCTACGAAACGCTTCCCTGTCTCCGACGCCACCGCCATCCTGAGGGAGGCGCTGAGCAGTTTCCTTAAGGAGGAGCGGTATGAGGTGCAGCGGGCTCGAGAGCTGTCCCTAACTCTGTCTGCGGTAAGCGCAAACGTTGTCCAGCGCCTCTTAGAGCCAGACCCAGCTTCGGTTCGCTCATTCGTCGTTTGCTCATCTGTCCAAAGGTGATAAGGGAGCGCGTGAAGGCCCTCCGGACCCCCAGGTATAAACTCGTCGTCCTGGTAACGGTCGGCCAGCTCAACGGGCAGGGCCTGGAGATTGGCAGCCGCTGCCTGTGGGACGTAACCCACGACACCTTCGCATCGTACTCCTTCAAGAACAGTTCTCTGTTCGGCGTCGCGTCGGTCTTCGCCGTTTATTTTGAGTGACCCACAGGCAGGAGCGCCCTGATGGGAGGAAAACGGATTCCGGTTCCTTATTTCTTAATCTTTGCTAGTTGGACAGTAATTAAACAAGAACTTTGAGGAAACATTTGTGGCGCTTTTTTATTTATTGCTAGCAAGATCCGAGAGCTGCGGAGAAATGACTTTCTTCTAGGCAGTTCTGAGGAAACACACATTTACAGGCAGATGGAAGCAACACTTTCATTTCCCCTCCTTTAGTTTATATGAGTTTGCTTTTATTTATTTATCAGCAGAGCAACCCTCCGCCGACACCGTCTGATCTGGATCAGCGTCAACATTTAATCATGTGGGGGTTTTTTTTTGTTTTTTTTGTGACATACCCCCAACATTTCCTGACAGTTTCACCAAAATCTCTCTGTTGCACTGCTGAAAACATCGCCCCCTGGTGGAGTAATGCTAAAAACAGATCATGTTAGCGTGAGCAGCTCCCGAGGGATGGAATGTGGTTTTACCACACTGATGATCTTTTAACTCTTTTGCAAAAATAATTGCCCCGCTGCCAACAGGCAAAAGTGGATGAAAGTGTTTTTGTTTGCGTCTGTTAGCGAAATAATCAGCAGATGCACATCCTCATCTGATTAACCTTTGGCACCAAATACAATTTAAGATGGCCACCACAGCCATTAAAAACAACACAAAAATGGCTCTAACTCAGTCTGTTTTACAGATATTGAGGTAAAATCTGAAGCGGTAGTAGCCGAGAGTCGTTCCCAACACATCCTCTGAGCATGACATCACACCTGAGTCATTGAAGGTGGCGGGTGATATGCATTCCTTTGACGAGGGCCAGCTCTTTAACTCTTTAATTCATCGAGTTTAAACGGGTCGCAGGAAGGTAAACTTTACGTGACCGAAGTGGCATTTTGATTCGTTATCTCAGGTTTTTTTTAAACCTTACATAAATGATGAGATAATATCTGAGAAGGAAAAAGTGTGCAAACGTAGACTTTGTAACTTTAAACTAAATCTGACTTCTTGTTGTTGAATAAGTCAAATCCATTTGGATAAAGTCTCTTATGTCAGATTGTGACACGCAGCACCATGTTAAGTTCAAAGGGCTGCAGAGGACAATATTTAACATCTGATGAACACTCACTCCATTTATTTTACTGATTTATGTAATAAGCTCAAAATAATACTTACATCTGGTCTTATGCAGTTTTCCATTAATGCACTTGACCACAGAAAAGTTTGGAAACTGCATCACATTCGTGCACTCCATCTGATGTCTGTCGCCATTTTTTATGTATTTAACTCCAACATTTTCTAGGTCAGGATAGTCTGCAGTGTTCATTTCACAGAAGTCCTCTGTACAAAAGAAACAAATAAAACATTTTCTCATTGGTTTTGTTAAATGACTGAACTAAAACCAGTTGGTGTTAAGTTGCTCTTACCTCTGCAGGTGGGGACCTCAGACCACGTTCCATCACTCTGACACACCACTGTCTCTGGACCCTCCAACTTATAAAAACTTACACATGTGTACTTCAAGGAACGCTGTCCTCCTTCTCTAACACTGTTAGGAACGTCGGGAGCATTTCCACAAGTTTTCACTGAGAAGAAAACAAAAAAATGTTTAATAAAATAAATGGGTCATCTTGTTAATCCAGGTTATCCACTCACTAATAAACACGCAGCGCTCAGCCGTCATAGACCTGCTGGATGTGGTTGATGGTGTCGATCAGGCCTATTCAACAAGCGGCCCGCGGGCCAGATTTGTCCATTTTAAAAAATTATTTGGACCCCACATATTCCAAAATGATTGGTCTGAATATTTTGCTAAAACTTTACATACTGGAACTACTTTCATACCTTGAGCATCATATGAAGCTAGTAGAAGTCTGCCACTGCATTTAGATAATCTTTGGTAACCATGACAACAAAGAGGGGTGGGTAAACATGCACACCTGTAACAAGCTGTCTGATGATCCGGTGCCAGAGGAAGCTCCTCACGTTCACGCTGTCCATCCCTTCATGCGCTCTACAGCTTATGTTGTGAGTCATTCAATTTTATCTCTCCAAAAAAATAACACTATTTTAAAATACAACCCAGTAGTTGGGTCATTGTGTCAAAAGTAAATAAAAGCAGAATGCGACGATTTATAAATCTTCTGAACTCATATTTAATTCACAGTGGAACAGAGTTAACATATCAAATGATAAAGCTAAGAAACTGAACCATTTTGCTGTCATCGTATTCAAAATTTCTTCATTTTTTTCCTCAAAATGTTCTTAGTTTCAACATTTGGTGTGTTTACATTGTTCCGTTATGAGTAAAAAGTGGTTTTATGAGGTTTGTGAAAGCAGCATCATAACGCGACAGAGAAGTAAGGTATTAAAAAGTGATTTTGATCATTTGCTCATTTCAACAAGCAGCAACACAGAACTTTAATTATTTTAATGCAACAAAAACACTTTAACTAAAATCCCCATTTATTATAGATTAGAAGATTATTCATTGCTTTTATTGCTCAGAGCTTGTATCCTGGTTGATCTTATCCAAAATGCACAAGACACATAAAGATCTTTACATATAAGATGTATAAAGATCTAAATAAGATCCAGTTCATACCAGGGAGTAAAACAAGTCCTGGGGTTTGATTAGATCTTAGTTTCCCCACATCAGCAGGTCTACTGGTGTTTCTGTACAATTACCGATGCATCACATCGTCTAAACTGTATTATTTAAACACAAAGACGTTTCAGTTTCGCCCGAGTCCCATTTATCCTAACCTCAATCCTAACTTTGTAACAGAAATGCTCCAGCAAAACAATCAAAACGAGAGTTACACTGATCGATATTATTCCACAGAATTGTGGTTTGTTTTTATTTTTATTATTGTCAATTATTCTGACAGTTTAGCACTACATTGCTTTGGAAGCCTGAGTTTTGGATTAAAATAAACAAATGAACTAATTTGATTTTATTTATAGATTAAGTCCTTTACTAGATATAACATGCTGAAAGTGCTCTCCAGTTAGTCTATTAAAAAATAAAATAATAAAAAAAAAGGTCTGATTTGCTCTTAAATTGTGTATTTATGTGTATTTTTTACTTGTTTCATTGTATGATTTTTAAACTAGTTTCTCATTTTTAGGTGATTTTTCATCTCTGACTCCCCTATAACACCTGTACATGTTGATTCTTTTTTTACTTTGTCTGATCTGTTTATTTCTATTTATTCATTTATTTCTATTTAGTGCAAAGAAAACACAACTAAGACAACACAAACAAACCGTTCTTACTGTCGGTGGGCGGGGCTTCACATCCGGGTCCCGCCGCTGACCCCTCACGTGACCGAGCAGGATAGCAAACATGGCGGAGGTAAGAAAGTGAAATAAATATTTGGGGGAAAAAAATAAATACATATATGTTCCTGCTCCGGAACGGTGTTCTCGGCTGAATGTCCGCCCGGTTTTTTTTCCCCCGCTGCGGGGGTTTTAGGCGGAACGAAGCGGCGGCTGTGCGCTCCGAGAGGCGGAAGCTGAATTTATTCGAGTCCCGAGTGTTCAGTAAAGTTCGGATTAGCTTCGTTAGCTCCGCGACGGACGGTAGCTGCGATGTTTAAGCTGCTACTTCAGTGTGCGCGTACTTTCCTCGAAGCCTGGTGGCGATTTGAAGCAGACGGGGCTGGAGGAAGTGACACACAGGCGGAGACGTTTCCGCGTCGGCTTGAATTAATGCTGCGAATTTCAACTTGAACGCCTCTGCCCGTAAATTAACGAAGGGGAATTAAAAGCTGCCCCATAACTTGTAATTGAAGTCAGCGAGTTCAGAGGACGAAGCCAGCTCGTTGTGTGAGCTCGGAGGTTTTCTTGGAGCCCAGCAGGGTTTGATGCAGTCTTTGTTTCTCCAGCTTCACATCAGGCGCGCTTTTATTTCTCTGCCGCCCCCCCATAAATAAAAAAACACCACTCTGTGAGGATAAAGAGCAGCCACACGTCTCCTGTTTCACCTGAAGCATTTATCCTCATCTGTAATCCTTGTACAACTTTGTTTATGTTTCTGTTTCTCTTGTTTTTTTCAGCCCTCCCTCGGGAATTCGAGCCCAGGTAGCTGATTTACTTCAAATAAATCTGTTTTTGTTTGGATAAACAGCTGGTATTTACACCCATTTTCTAATTTTAACATGTTGATCCTCCTATAATTCCCAATCTGACATCATGATCCATCTTCCATTGCAGATCTGTTTATCGGACTTTGATCCTGACCGTGTGTGTTTTCTCGGCGTTGTGGCCGTTTGTTGTTTTTCAGGAGGTTCGGCAGGTTCGGACGACCACGACTTCGACCCCTCGGCGGACATGCTGGTCCACGACTTCGACGACGAGCGCACCCTGGAGGAGGAGGAGATGCTGGAGGCGGCAGACGAGGCCAACGCCAACGAGATCGAGGATCTGGCACGGGTTCGTGGGACACTTCGCCTGCATTTAGCCGTAGTTTGTGTGGACGTTTCCCAGTTTGGGCTTCTGATTATATTGGAGGGACTTCTGTAATTTCTGCTGCTCCTGTTTATCCACTCATCAGAAAATGTTACTGTATGGACATCTTGTGTCGTGTACTGCAGTGAGACAAGTGTTTAGATATGAGCACAAACCATTACTGTGAATTTCAGTAGTTTTTAAAATTTGATTTGATATATTTCACTTCAAACAGGTTAAAACAAATGAAATAAAACAAAGAGAGAGACAAAATAAATAAATACTAAAGGTAGTAATGGAGGAAAACAAGTAAACTGTTTGAAAGGCAGCAGGAAGAAGTGGAAACTTATTTAATCCTACCTCTTATTTTCAGCTGATAATATATAACCCTGCGTTTATCAGTAATGTATAGTTAATAGCTTGTTTTTATATACATTTTATATTTCTAGGCAAGAAAGACAGATCAATAAATAATATATTACATACAACCTTAATAGCATAAATTAAATATAACCCCATATTCTTAAACTTGAAGAAAAATCATTAAAATAATAAGACAATATCCGTCTGATATAATTCCTAATATACTTGTCTGTTGTATGTATTTATATAACATCCTTGTTAGTTTTAATATATACCAAAATATACAAAATCGTGTTATATTATTTCTACATATTTGTGTTTCTCCCTCTCTCCCCTGTGCTTTGTGAAGATCAGGGTTTTGTATTTAAGGTCTGGACTCTGTTTTAGTTCCACTTTCAGTCTGTTTTATAGTTTGGCTCCAGTTACATTCATAGTAAATGAATGTTTACGAAGGTTTGAACAACTGTGGAAAGGCAAAGAGAATAATAACATTTATTTATTTATTCTGTAGAAAGTAGAGAAAGGACTCTGAACCTGTCAGGTATATATATTTTTTTCTAACAGGAGGGGGAGATGCCAATACAGGAGCTGCTGAGCCTTTACGGTTACGGGAGCAGGTCGCCAGCAGAGGAGGAGGAAGATGAGGAAGACGAAGAGCCCGAGGAAGAGGACGAGGAGGACGAGGACGAGGAGGAAGACCTCGATAACGACGAAAGCAGCCGAAGCACCGGCGAGCTGAAAAGAACTGAGGTACGTTGTGGTTCTGCTGCTGTCTCTGGGCTGACGTGAGTCCTGGAAGGTCGGGAATATTTCCTGAAACCAGAACCAGTAAAAAAACCTTAAACGGATGATGATCAGTGAAACGGGTTGTTGATACAGGGTTCAACCCAAGGGTCCTGAGATTTATTCCAAAACTCAAATACAATTTTAAAACGAATGCTGATGGCACATCTTTGCTATAAATGTGTTAAATATAAAAACCATCAGTCATAATAAATAGTGCCCACGTGACGCCACACTCCCCCTCGTCGTCATTCCGCCGCGGCAGAGGAGACGTCGTCTCTAGTTGCTGGCTGTAGTCACAGTGGTCGCTTCCTGTCGAGTTAAAGGATGCACTAACTGCGCAGACGGCTGGGAAAAGCGTCGTTTTCACCACATTCCGAAAATCAGGAAACATGAAGGACCTCAGGCAGAGGAGCTGTGTGTGGAACGTCTGCGACTCTGGAGAACATCGACCGCAAGGATCTGCTCGGACCAAGTAATGTTTAAAAAATGAAACGTTGTGTTAAGTAATGTTAGAGTAGGGCTGTATGTGTGCTAGAGTTACAAGTTTCATGGTTTAGAGCGTCTCTGCTTTAGAGAACCCAGCTATGCTACGTGCTAAACCCCACAGCTAACGGTGCGGTTGAAGAATTCAATTAAAAGTTAAAAGATTTTGTCAGTATCAACAAATAGAACAGCAATAAAAATCTGTTGAAACGCTGGTTGGATGAGTCCGTAGCTCCTCCACGGTGTAGGGACACTTCCTGTACCGGTGTCGTCGTAAAAGATGAGCAGCAAATTGTCGCTCGTCAGACATTTTATATTTTTTTCACCTCATATGTTGTCTAGCGTTTATCTACCAACAGTGGAGACTTGTGGGAACTATGACTTGTTAAAAAATATTGTAGCAGTTGTTTAGGCTGTAGGTCTTGTCACGATATCTTTATTTATTTATTTATTTTTGTCTTATTGGAAGTGTTTGTACATTTCAGCCAGTGATGACTGGAGGTTTCTTTTATGTGGGTCTGAAATTAAAAAGTTTGAGAATCGTTGTTCCAACCGTTTGCTTGAGCCGTCATGGAATGTTGACGTATATTTTGGTAACTAAGGGGCTGCGGTCTCGTCATCCTGAAGAAGCGGGTTTAAGCTGATGGTGGATTATTTTGGTATTTTAAAATGTTTCCGCAGAAGGCAGAAATATGATGAAGACCTACCGTATGAATGTCTCGTTTTTCACCTCGGATTTCCACCTGAAAAGTCAAAGTGTGACGCTTCTTCCAGAGACGGCTCGCTCTGGAACTGAACTGCTCCAGAGCAGGTGACGAGTTCAGCCTCTGTTACCATGGCGATCCAGTCAAGCTCAAATAAATTGATATGGTTGAATGATGGTTACACATTACTCCTTGTTAATGACACCAAACGTTCCGACGGTGGTTTCTGGCTGAACAGAAGTTCAATATTTAACTCGTTCTTGCTCACGTTTATAGTTTGATATAAAACTGAAACAGAAATGGCAGAACAGGGATATGATGCTGCTGAAATATTCTTTAGAGGGGAAGCAATATCAATCTTTTGATGGTTTTTTATGCTGCTCCTTATTTTACAGTTCCAACTTGAATAAAATTCAGTTTTTGTTTTTCTTTGGACGAGTTATGTATAGTTATAACATTCTGGCAAATGTTTCTGGTTCAACGACCATTTAATAAACATTTTACGTGTTTTTACTCGTGTCCAAAATAAACCAAAGATAAACGAGAAATTCCAAATGTTTTCTTTCTGTCATGGTTCTAATCAGGAAGTGTTTAGCTGGGAGACGGAATGACCTCAAACTTGACATTTGTTGTTCACGTTTCCGTGTTTGACCTCATTTAAAGCGGTCTCCATCTTTGGCGTGCGTGTTTGTCTTTTCAGGGGGAGGATTTCAAGACCTCGCCGGGGCAGGTGGGCGAAGCCAAGACCATCTCTGAAGGCCGGACGCGCTCGGTCAGATCGCTCGGCACGGCAGAACTCATTCGCCCCCAGAGGCTAAAATACTTTGAAAGTACGTGCTGCCCTCTTGTCTTTGTGGTGCTGCGTGTGAGTGTTTGAAAAGTGCGGTGTGTGAGGTTCTTTGGCTGACGGTCCCATCATGCTTTAGGTAACAATGACGCAGAAGAGGAGTCGGACGAAGATGAGGACTATGTTCCCTCTGAAGACTGGAAAAAGGTAAGGGCTTCTGTTCTTAGTGGGTGGTGGAACCAGAGATTCAAAGTCACTCAAACAACGATGTTTCCCAACAGGAGATCATGGTGGGCTCCATGTACCAGGCAGAGACCCCCGTTGGACTGTGTAAATACAAAGACAATGAGAAAGGTAAACTGACTGGACATCAGCTGAAGTGGCTCCTGCACACACTGGGCTGATCTCTTTTGAATGTGCCCTTCAGTTTATGAAAACGACGACCAGCTGTTGTGGAACCCCGACTGCGTCCCCGAGGACAAAGTGGTGGAGTTCCTGACCGAGGCGTCGAGGCGGACGGGAGACGAGAAGGGCGTGGACGCGATTCCCGAGGGATCCCACATCAAAGACAACGAACAGGTGACGCGGACACGTCCGGAGCCGGATGACGGTTTATTGCTGTTGCTGTGACTCACCCAGATGTGTCTGTCCTGTCCCTCCCCCCCTGCAGGCGTTGTACGAACTGGTAAAGTGTGACTTTGACACCGAGGAAGCTCTAAGACGGCTGAGGTTTAATGTAAAAGCAGCGAAGGGTGAGCAGAGTCTTCTTCGAATAATCCTCTTATTTGGCTTCTCCAATGTAGTGTGCTTGTTCAGGTCCCGACTTTCAGATCTACAGTGGGTTGCAAATGTATTCTTTCCATTTTGTTGCCTGACAATCTAATTGAAATATAAATAATGGTTCTCCAAAAAAAGACTCCAGTCAGTCCACTGGGAGTTGAGCCAAACCGATTCAAGATGGTCGCTTGAATTGGTTTATTGCAGCCAGTTGTAAAACACAAAAATGGCTATAAATCATCCCTTTTTACAGATTCCGTGCTATAATTCAGTGTGGTTGTACTCCAACTGCTGCTCGTTGCACTTTAAGCTGGCATCTCACTGGCCTGAGAGGAGTCGGTGAACGGAGTTCTCCGTCTTTCACTTTTGAGTCGTAGAGGTGCGCAGCCTTGTTGCTCGCGTTCTGAACATGTTCAACAAAATAGATGCGACGCCTTTCTTTTCTGGAAGTAGTCACAAAGTCGTCGTGGGCGACTCCAACTCGCCTCAAGGCGGCTAGAGTTGTATTTCGACACCTGGATGGGAGCTGTCTTCTGACAGAAAACATGTCCAGACCTTAAAATCCCGTCTGATTATAAATGTTGACAATTAAGCAACTGGTCTAAATCGACCCGTCTGCGGTTCTAAAGTGTACTCCAGCAGATTCAGCTTAAACGTGGGGACGGTGGCTACAAATCGAGCAGAGTTGGGCACAGGTTTGCAAGCCAAATAGGCTGTGATTTTCAAAACCTGGTTGCTTAAAACGCATCAGCAGCAGCAGCACGGCTCGTTGGTCACTCAGAAGTAAATGAAACTGCAGCTAAAAATCCTGTATTTTCTCACCAAATTTGAGTCACCAACTCATAGGGGTGGGTGATATTGCCAAAAAATGCTATCACAATATATTTTTTTAAAATACCTCGATAACGATATCACAGACAATATTCCACATTTTCTGCTTTTTAATTTTTTTTTCAACAAAAAAGTTTCACCAAACGAGATGATGTGGCGCACCCCTACCAACTCGTCTCCCAGCAGTCGTGTTTCAGCTTTAACATTTGGAGGCAGCTGTGTTAGCAAAATGAATCCCTCAACCCACCTAAGAGGTTTTACTGAAGCTCTCAGAAAGTAACCAGGATATACCTCAGGATGTACCCCCGTCAACCCGACTCACTGGTAGTAGCTGGGAGTCATTCTCTCCTCAGAGCTTCACATGTGAAATCCATGTCGTTGCACATGGAGTTCTGTTAACGATTTGACCAAAATGGCTACATATTTGTCATTGCTGAACATGGGATAATCTCAGGAAACTCAAGAATCAAAGGCGGCGGGTGACATACGTCGAGAAATGTGAGGCCTTTAATTCATCATAACATCCTCTCACTGCAGGGACTTTTTTGACCAACAGGCACCAGTTTGGCTAACCATCAGCTTGACTCATACAGGTTTATGATCGTTTTCTTGGTAAATACTGAAGCTACTTCCACCCCAAACTTTTAGCTCTGTGTTGGTAAAACTGACTGAGTTTTAGCCATTTTTGTGGCCATTTTTTGTGCCTTGCTAACGTCACCATCTTACATCGAGTTGACTCCATAAAATAATCAGTTACAGATGCTTACTTTGAGTTTTTTCACGAGATATTTAACTAAAAGAGAAACGCGCACACAAACACCAACAGACAATTACAGCGAGTCCCTGTTCGAAGTTCTGACAAGGTAAAAAAAAAAACGTCTAGATTGAAATGTTTAATTTTCTTGAGTTAGTTTTTGTGTCGCACTGCTTTGTAAAGAAATGCAGCCGTCTGAAGAGAACCAGTCCCTCTGCTGAAAGCTGCGGTTTGAGTTTTTCTGAGCGCTGCTCTAACGCCAACCTTCTCTTTAACAGAAGAGATATCCGTCTGGACTGAAGAGGAATGTAGAAATTTTGAACAAGGACTAAAATCTTACGGGAAAGATTTTCATTTAATACAGGCCAACAAGGTGAGACAAGTTCATTTGTCCTGGTCTCTTTTTGACGTTGTGCTGAAACGACCTCTTCAGACGACAGTAATAATGGTTGTTTGTATGTGTGCTGAACTAAATCTTTCAGGTGAGAACTAGGTCTGTAGGAGAATGTGTGGCCTTTTATTACATGTGGAAGAAGTCTGAGCGTTATGATTTCTTTGCACAGCAAACCAGACTCGGAAAACGGAAATACAACCTTCATCCTGGTGTCACGTAAGTCTTCCTCCAACAACAGGCGGGCTTTGTTGCTCTTATTATTCAGAGCCGGCGTTGAACGCACCGTCGGGAGCGATGTGTGTGAAGTTAGGCGTCGCGCGGGCCTGTTGAGTGTGTGTGTGTAAGGAAGTGTGTGCTGCTGTTGTTGCAGAGACTACATGGACAGGTTACTGGACGAGACGGAGAGCGCCACGTCCAGCAGGGCAGCGTCTCCTCCTCCCACCACCTCCAGCAGCAGCACCAGCCACTCGGAGAGGGAGGACAGCAGCAGTCAGAACGGTCAGCCCCCCCCCTAAACTCAATTCACACCTTAGTCCTAAACCTAACCCCTAACCCAAAAACATAATTTCTCCTCGCAGTTGGTCCTCACAAGGTAGTATATGTTAGGAAAATTGTCCCCACAATGTATCAAATACATGGCCACACACACAGACACACACCTAGGGATGTCCTTTATTCAAGCAAGACAAAGCCCTTTACAGGATAAAACTAATTCTGTTATTTCTTGAATTGAGTTTGGGGGACAAGTGACAGAGTTGTAGTTTTTTTGTTTGTCGTTGCACGTGTTGTGGGTTTTATTTTAAACCCCCCTACCCCCACCCCCCACACACACCCTCTTGGTTTTCCTTCTGTTTTTGCTGCCTTTAGAGCTGCTCTGATATAGAACATTAAAGGTAGACAGAGCCATCAGTAGACAGCTCTGGTCACGAAGAACGATGTAAATATTTGTGGTAGCTGCAGTGCACAACAGGAACACCTGGGGGCAGTATATTGCTTGGGGACTTTATTGTTTCCCTAGACTGAAGACAGTCGGGAGGACATGGACATATTCTTACACTGAACCCAAAGACTGTAACTGTAGGTAGACCTTGAACCTGAAGATGAAGATGGCTCCAGGACAGGTTGTAACAAGGTTTCTGCAGAAGTCTTGTCCAGATTTTCTATTTTAAGGTCCTAAAATACATTCAGTTGTCCTAAATTTCACTCATTCTGCGTCTTCCATCAGCTTATTTTTGTGCTGTCAATCATTCGTTCTGTGTTGTAGTTTTATTTCAGAGGTTATTACGCCATAACAAAACTACAAGTCCCATCATGCAGCAGCCCTATCAGAAGTTCCTTGGTCTTCATGATGTCTCATGGTTGGTGGTAGTCCTCACTAGTTAGAGGTGTTGGACTGGTGTGGGTCCCGGGGTCCGTCAGAGCAGGTGTTTATATACCGACAGGTGGATCTGAGTTAAGGTCGGACATCGTTTGAATTTGAACGATTCCGATTTGTTTAGAAGGCACTCTTCTCTTTGTTACACCGACATCTTTCCATTGGATGCTGTGGTGAAAGGAGCACCTGATGGAGTCTTTAAACTTAAGTTTCAAGTTGTTAGGCAACAAAATGGAAAGAATCCTGAGAGAGGGGGTGAATACTTTTGAAATCTAATACGGACAGGAGCAACTAGGAAGTAGAACGCTACACAGTGCTGAAAATTAGGCTACTTTTAAATCATTTTAAGATCAGCTTTCATCTGCTGAGATTTCCAATCAAACTTTTAATCTTGTGTTGGTTAGGCAGGAAGTCTCTTAATCGTATCAACAAATATGTTTTTATTTTCATCAGGCGTCGCCGGTCACCCTGTGGAGGGCTCTCAGTTGCCCCCGGCAAACCCAGTCAAACCTGAGGGGGTTCAGACCAACGGTCCCTCTCATCCAGCCGAGGCTCCTCCGTCACTTCCGGACAATAACTCCAACGGCTGCAGCCAGCTCAGCTCGCCCAGCCACGACCGAAACGGCTCTCTGGAGCCGCTGCTCGACCACAAAAACGCAGCAGCGGCTGCGACGGCGGCGCCCGACAGGCCCGCCAAGAGGTGCAGGACAGAGGCGGAAGCGCTGGGCCAAAGTAAGGTGGAGCCACCTAAAACCCACGAGAACTGAAGGTTCCGGGACTCCGCAGAGAAACCGACCCAGGGAGACGAGGCTTGGCAGCATCTCTGAAAGACTCGCTCAAGGAAGTCCAAAGGTTACTGAAGGTCGTAGTTCAGGAGTGCAGCCACCCGACGACCCCCCCCCACACACACACACGCTCCCCCCAAAGTACCGCAGCAGAACCACACCGTACGTCTCCATCACGTCTGTCGAGAGTGTTAAAAAAATAATTTTTTTTTTTTTTTTTGCCAAGAATTTTCTTTTACTATTTGTACTTCAAACAAAAATCGACCAGTGATATTTTTTTACGCCAGAGATATTTATATTTTTTCACCAAAAAGAAAAAAAAACAAAAGAAAAAAAAAAGGAGAGAGAAATGATAGGCTGCTGGTGTCGAAGCCATTTTGTTCGCCGGACACAACGGGACATGTCGTAAAAACAAACCGTGATGGAATTTGTCACAAAGATGCAAAAAACAACAAAAACCCAGGAGGAGCCAGCCGCCGCCGCCAGCCGGGCGTAGTTGCACTTTGATTGTACGTTTGTCGGAGCCCAGCAGAAACCCGTCTTCACTCCTCTCCTGGTAAAATGAACCCGCAGGTTTGTTTGTGAAAAGCAGCCGACATCAGTGATGTCCCGATCAGAACTCACCTCTGTATTGTTGGGGGGGATTTTCAGAGTCGACGCTTCGCTCCACGCTGCTTTGTTTGTACTAGACAGAAAGTTTGTGACTTCACATGTAAAAGTTTGTATAGATTTCTTACCTTCAGCAGTCCATGTTTTTGATTTTGTTTAGTCCCCCCCCCCCCCCCCCCATCCATAAGCGTCCGTCTGTATTTTCGGGTCTTCCTCGTCGGCTGTGTTTTTATGTTGGGGAAACCTTTTAGCTGAAGCTTCTCTGAGTTGGATGTAATTTCAAAACTAAATCAGCCATTCCTCTTTCCCGTCGTCTGACAGTACTTCCAGTTGTCGTCCATGTTTCCTGCAGAGAAGCCACGTCGTGTTTGCTTGTACTGCTCGCCTTTCGATTTCAGATAATAATAAAGTAAAGCCCTCGTGGAGCGCTTCGTTCCAGCTGTTGGGAACTTCAGAGCGACGCGTCCTGGTACAGCAGCTGTTCAGCTTTAATGTTTTACTGACAGAAAAAGATTATTTTTACAGTGCCGAATCATGTAATGTTTTTTTTTTTCCCTTTCTTTCTTTTTCTGCGTAAAGATGGCAAATAAAATTGAAGTGTAATCCACAACTGGCCCTTAATGGAGTAACTTTGAATATATTTAATAAATGTACTGATGAATGTGAGTTGTCATGATTTTAGTTACACAATAGATTAAAAGTACTCCTACAAACAGAGTTAAAATCAGAATAAAACCATTTATTTGAACGATTTCTTACACAAGCATCTGCATATTTAATCAAGAAAAGGAATTGTGTATAAAAAGTAAATCTCACCACTGATTTAATACATAATAAAATAATTGCCTGCCTGCGAGCAGTACGTATTATTCCACACAGATGATTCCTCCTCGTGGAGTACGGCGAGGATCGGGACCGGACTCCGCGGTTTACGCCTTTTCTGTTTGACACGATCCAAAACGTTTCAGGTCAGCTCACAGACACGGTTCAGAGACGTTCGGACCGGCTGCTCTTACTTGTGTGTTCCTGAGTGAAGGTGATGTAGGAGTACACCAGGCTGCCGGCGATGCTGCCGAGAAAAGCCCAGAACCAGAATCAACAAACCTCAACACATCGCAGTGGTAGGAGCAGTACTATTAATAGTACCAGTGGTAGTAGAAGCAGTAGGAGAAGTACTAGTAGTAGTAGTAGCAGTAGTATTAGTAGTAGCAGTAGTAGTAGTATTAGTAGTAGCAGCAGTAGTAGTAGCAGTAGCAGCAGTAGTATTAGTAGCAGCAGTAGTATTAGTAGTAGCAGCAGCAGTAGCAGCAGTAGTAGTAGCAGTAGCAGCAGTAGTATTAGTAGCAGCAGTAGTATTAGTAGTAGCAGCAGTAGTATTGGTAGTAGCAGTAGTAGTAGTATTAGCAGCAGTAGTAGTAGCAGTAGCAGCAGTAGTATTAGTAGTAGCAGTAGTAGTAGCAGTAGCAGCAGTAGTATTAGTAGTAGCAGCAGTAGTAGCAGCAGTAGTATTAGTAGTAGTAGCAGTAGCAGCAGTAGTATTAGTAGTAGCAGCAGTAGTATTAGTAGTAGCAGCAGCAGTAGTATTAGCAGTAGTATTAGTAGTAGCAGCAGTAGTATTAGTAGTAGCAGCAGCAGTAGCAGCAGTAGTATTAGTAGTAGCAGTAGTAGTAGCAGTAGCAGCAGTAGTATTAG
>NC_051449.1:20549021-20704055 GCF_001649575.2 Kryptolebias marmoratus
AGTAGTATTAGTAGTATTAGTAGTAGCAGTAGCAGCAGTAGTATTAGTAGTAGCAGCAGTAGTATTAGTAGTAGCAGCAGTAGTATTAGTAGTAGCAGCAGTAGTATTAGTATTAGTAGTAGCAGCAGTAGTATTAGTAGTAGCAGTAGCAGCAGTAGTATTAGTATTAGTAGTAGCAGCAGTAGTATTAGTAGTAGCAGTAGCAGCAGTAGTATTAGCAGTAGCAGTAGTAGTAGCAGCAGTAGTATTAGTAGTAGCAGCAGTAGTATTAGTAGTAGCAGTAGTAGCAGCAGTAGCAGCAGTAGTAGCAGCAGTAGTATTAGTAGTAGCAGCAGTAGTATTAGTAGTAGATTTGGTTTTAAGGACATGTCAGCAGCGACGGCTATAAGGCGCTGCAAACAAACAGCTCATTTAAAACAAGAAATATGAAGAAAAAAAGAATTATAATTTAAATCTCGTTGTTCTTTTTAATTTGTTTGATAAATGTTTAAAACTTTTCTGTGGTGAGACCTTTTTACCAACACTTTCCATGTTGTTCTGACAGTAAAAACATTGCAGAGAAGCATTTTTCTTTAACCTTTCCAATCCTGTCACTTCTGCATCACAGTCGTTTACAAACAGCTCTATAGTTGCACTAGCAGTTAGCTGTAACACTGGGCTCACTTTTAGCAGGAATATTATGTTTCTGCTGGAATATCCAAGAATGTGACATTCACAATGATGTAAAAGTTTATATTAATGTTTTAATGAACTGATATCATTTGGATTAAGACACAAAAACCTGCTTTAGAAACAAACCAGCCATTTGCTCGTCAGAGCGACAAGCGGACCCACGTCCAAAGCAGATTTTAAGGTCCTAAAACAGCTCAGATCTTCAAAAACTAATATAAGTTAGTGCAAATTCTGTTTTATAGACCTGTCGTCAGTTCTGCATCAGAAATAATGTGTTCAAAGAGCCATCTACAACAGGTAAGATATAAATTATTCAGAATATTCTTCTGAATGACGCCTAAACTATCCCATTAACAGTCAGTCCACGCCAAATTTAACTGGTAGCTCCGTCTCACCTGATGTTCAGACCCGCAAAGTTGGTCCAGGTGAATATGTAGTCTCCACCAAACACCATTCCGATGTATGTGACCAGGATGTTCTGGGGGGGAATTCAGGGAGAAGTTCCTCAGTTAGCGGCCTTTACGGGGCGCTGCCGAAGCTAACCCACTCACCTTTATGCAGCCTATGATGGAGGTGGTGAGCGCCGAGTTGCACTGTGTGCACAGCAGGATGGAGTACATCAAAACAAAGCTGAAAACAAGAAACCAACATGAGCAGCAGATACTGTGTGTTAGATGACACCTGTGGGAGCCGGACGGCTACTTTACCCCATGACACAGGAGAGCACAAACTGCACAACAAACAGGGGATCAGACCAGCCTTCATACTGCAGCCCCTGTTCCAAACACACACACACACACACAAACACACAGACACAGAGATAGTGACACACTCCTGCTGACCGACAATGAATGCTGCAGACTGGTTTGTGTTCCCAAACGTACCGTCTGTAGGTCTCCCGAGCAGTGAGCGTACGCCAGCGTGGGGACGATCATGATCAGAGCGTTGTAATACAGCAGCCCGTACTTGCCGAGCTCCTGCGGACACAGCAGCAATGGGTTACCGTCAGCGTGCGCGCCGGCGAGGCGCTGTGGCCCGCCGCGAGGCCGCTCACCTTCGACTCGAGCTTCTGCTTCACGTAGGCCCCGCTGGCCGCTGTCAGAACGTTGTTCAGCATTATGAATAGGTACCCTTCGAGGTCAAAAGCCAGGTCGTCGCTACGAAAACAGAGCGCGTTAACGGGCGAGACGCGGCGCGGGCCGAGGCGAGCGGCGGTCTGTGGAGGCGGCTCACCTCGCAGCGATAAAGGCGCCAAAGATCATGGTGAACACCGTCGTCTTAATGGCAGCGGAGAAGGTTTTCCTGGGAAGAAACAGGTTGCAGAAACTTAAATCTTCCTTTTCACAGGCAGCTGTCTGAGTGAGGGTGCTTTGGAACGGAGGCGGCGCCAACGTACTTGAGCAGGAGTCCCTCAAACACCATGGTGAGAAAAATACTGAACCTCCTGAGGACCGTGAACATGGGCAAACTGAGGCGGGGGAAAAAAAAAAAAACACAAAGAGTCGGGTTCAGAGCTTCAAACGCAGGGAAACCGGGTTTGTATTTAAGAAGGGGGCGGGGCAACTGTCTCTCACTTGAGTCGCTGCGTCCCAAACAGTCCAGATATCTGATTCCCAACGTACAACAGAGGCAGAGGGAACATCTGGAAGAGAAGGACACATGTGAAACACTACGGTTTACATCCACTCAGGGGCATGAACGTCAGTCACCTGGGGCTCTTAATGATTTATTTGAACCATTCATGTTCCAGGGTGGAATGATTTTACAACAAACAACTTAAAGGATTTTTCAAAATCCACATAGGATCAAAATTATGCATATACCCTCACCCCCACTAACTGAACTGGATTACAGGCTTTCTGTATTCATCAAGCGTCTGCTATCATTCTGGCTGATATTTGACAACTCTTCTTGGCGCTGCACCAAGAACTACTGAAGGAAACGACACAAAAACCTCTGAAGAAGACACTGAGCGCAACTTCCTTCTTCTGGAAAAGGAAACAAATGGAGCGGCGTCAAATTTGAGTGGTTTTAGGATTTCTATTCTGTCTGTGGTACATGTGCCAAACAAACATTTAACCTCCTCCTCACTCCACGTCTGACTTCGAGTCGTTTCTCCTGCTAGTTTGTTTTGGTTGTATTTACCCCGAAGGCCCTGTGCTAAAGTCTGCTTCCTGCTTTTGGAGTGGTCTCCTGTCCGCTTGAGTTCACATATGCATTCAAACCGCATCAGAGTTCACTTCAACCGAACTGAGACCGAGGATTTTAGGCGGAGCAGAGTTCGCTTTTTTTGGTCCTCATCAGAGTTGGATTGTGTGTTCACACCTCCCCAAAGGAACCGGACTCTTTAGGCAAACGAACCAGAGTTGGATTAAAGAGGACTAAACAGGGCGGGTGTAAACGTACCCTTAAACTGGTTGACTTCCTGGCACAGACCAGGCATCCACAGCAGGTTGGGGCTTAAGGAACGCCATTCCGGAAACTTCAAATTAGCCTGCTTTACCTCGAATCAACAGGACAACACACATCCAAACTGCTTTCTGATTGGGTAAGCTAGAAGACCCTCCTTTATGAGTACATCTCCTCTGTGCAGTTCATCAGTATCCACAGCATGATGCTACCACTGCCGTGTCTGTCAGCTGGTTCAGTGTTCCTAGGTTCTTGTCATTGTGGGAAATCAGCTCAATCTGTGTCTCATCTGACCAGAAAACCTTTCTCCAGAAGACATTTGGCTCATCCATGTGGACAGGCTCCATCTCAGTCCACGTTGACGTAAAAGTGGCTTCACTGTGGACAGAGACGCTGGTGTCCCAGTTACTAGTTCATGGTTGGTCTTGAACACCCTAACCAGTTCCCTTTCATCTGAGGGTGATAGTGGTGACACGTACAGATAACCTGTGTTTATGTACAATAGTTTGAACCGATGATCTTGGAATCTGAAGCTACGACCTTCCCAACTTGTGTAAACGCGCAGTTCTCCTTAGATCTTCTCTGAGTTTGTTGGAATTTCCCATTGTTCTGAGTACTGCTCAATGCCATAAGTGCTGTCAGACGAATCCTTACGCTGGCTGAAAGGAACTACCAGCTGCAGTCAGTCGTGATCACAAACAAGTGGTCAGAACAAGTTCAAACCACTGAAGTTGTATGTTGTATCATTGTTCCAGTCTGGAGAAAGAACGGTTCAAATATAACCTTCATGTCCACGATAATGAGCAGACATTTCTGACTACAACTGTGCATCGTAAAGCGAGAACTGCTGCAAGTTGAAAACGACCCACTCCTCACCTTGCGTGGCACACTTAAATCCATGTCTGGGAATGAAATAACGCCAAACATCTTCCCAGTCCTCAGCACCACAATGGTGGCCAGCATCTGCGGTGAACAGAAAGAAGACGGGGTGCAGCGAATCAAGACTCTGCTGCGTTGCCGGGAGGGGCAGAAGAAGCACGGGGTTCGGAAAAAACCCACTAACCTGACCAATCCCGACACATGTCGATGACGGGAATCTGTGAAATGCAGACAGATTTGCTCAGAGATAGATAGATAGAAGCTTCACCTGACAACTTGGTAAAACTCTTTGGTTTCCATGCAGGAGGTAATATATTTCACCACTATCAGCTTTGTGAGGTCGTCATAAGGAGAAAAAACGATCCTGTTCACACACACACACACATCGATAAGCTGCAACGTCAGGACTCTGATCCACTGTCAGAATTCAAAATGTGAACTTAAAGTTGTAATATGTTGTTTGGCTCAACATAAAGATACTGACCTGACCAGATAACATGAGACTCAACTCTTTTAAACGTAGTTTTTAGTTTTATTTACATCCCCTTTTAATTGCGGGGTACCTCAAGGCTCCACCTTCGGTCCGATTCTCTTCCTGTTACATACAGTAGGCTTTTGTTTGGTTTGATTTTTTTCAGCCTCTCACTGCTAGACTGATTAATCTGCCAAAACAATTTAACCTGCCGTTATTTGTCATTTTTTATTTGTTTGGCAATTAGCCATGAATGCACACGCCTGATTACCAAACAGGAATATGAGGACGCAGCAGAAGCAAACTTTTTAAAGCAGGACGGATTTCAGTTATAAAATGTTAACTTAATAAACTCTTTAAAATGTATATTTGTAGCTTAGTTTGTGGTAAAATGAACACTGAAGTACTTCACCTAAGAAAATCCCTTGCATCTTGTTGGGGAAGGGTTGACAGAAGTCACAACCCTTCCTGTTTCAGTTCACCTTCAGGGGGGAACGCTCCCGTTCGAACTTTGGACCTTTGCCCCTTTTACCTGTAACCGGTGAGGACGCTTTTGTTGACGACGACGATGAAGAAAGAGCTGACTCCGTAAAAGCCTGCGGCCAGCAGCTTGACAAAAAGTGTCGAAGCGTGTCCAGAGGTCTCACTGCGAACTTCGGCGGGCGAGTCGTCGGCTGACGAGCTCCTGTCCGGCTCGGTCCGTCGCTTGTGGAGCGACGCCATCTTTGACGTAGAGAGCGTAAGACCGCGATGTTCACCGCGCATGCGCAGAGCGCCAGGAACGATATAGCGAAAACACTCCGGTGAACTGAAGCGAAATCTGCTTCTAAAAACAGAATAACATCACTCTACATTCAATGTATTACATGGAGAACTGCTTTAGATTTATACAATTTATACAACCTGATAACCTGAGACTCACTTTCCCTGAAATTTACATATTTCAGACTTTTCTGTCAGTTCTTGACCCGGTTTAAACTGACTGTGTTGTTGCTGCTCTATTGATGCTTATCTAAAATTATTGGATGAGAGAAAAAACATTTTTTTGTCGGTTTTGCAGTGTGTCTTGTGAGGACACCTACTACTGCAAGAAATTGTTTTTTTTCCCTCTTGTAGATATATACGAAAATGGCAAATCTAAATACTAGTTCTCAAAGTAATCATAGAATCATGTTTATGTTCCTACAACATATTTTAAACTAATTTCAGGTTATTGTTATAGATTATTTAAAGAAAATTTACTTAATGTGCGAAGTGTATTATGTAAAAACATGAAAACATTCTTCCATAATGTGAATAAAAATATTTAGTCAACCAATAACTTTCCCTATTGTTATATTTTTGTTCTTACAAGAAATTTCAGGATAATAAAATCATTTTAAACGTATAACGTGAAGGCATGTTTAAACAAACATTTGGTTGCAACGTGAAAAGTATATGTGCAAAAACATTAACATAACATTTTCACTTGTAAAATATTCTTGTTCCTACATTTTTCACATTATAACCAAAATGTTTCACAGTACACAAACATCTTGTTCTAAAAGGTCATTTTACGGCTGTATTATTGGTTTTATAATAACGCTGCTTTTACATCAATAATTTCACAAGTAAGCGTGTGTGAAAACATTTAGCTGCAACATAAAATATTAGAACTTTTAATAAAACCTTAAAAATCCACGATGAACCAGGGAAAAACCACGATAACTACATAGTTTTATAATAGTTCAAACGGTAATTGTTAGATTTTGTGTGAATATTTGACCCATGCTCTGTCAGTGAAGCTGAGCTCACCTGTGACTCTTCGTTTTATAATCCTCTGAAAATAAAGTAGGATGGCAGGAAGTGCCGGGGACGCTCAGACGGCTCTTTGGGAGACGGGTGGATGGTAGGCGCCCTGTCAAAATAAAAGCACTCCAACTGGAAACAACTTGGCGAGTCACTACAGGGTGATGGTGCAAAAAAAAAAAAAAAAAAAAAAAAAAAAAAAAACCCAAACAATTAAAACAACATTAAAAAAGTTGCGTCGGTCGTGTTAGTTTTTCTAATTCGTCCTGTTTAACTAGAGTTGGATGATTCCAAACTCACCGATTTCAAATCAAAACAAAAGCCACAGGCGGCACACGTGTAACACCTCTAAAGCAATTTATTAGAACAGGGATGTTTGCAGAGAATCTTTCATATTCATGTGGCTCAGTCCTACAAGAAATCTGCTCCAGCCATCTGTATCAGTGCATTGCAAGTGAGTAAAACACGTAAAGCTTAAAAATCACTCCATGTACCCACGTCAATGAGAACTCCACCCTCCCTGGGTTTTTTATTAAAAGAAACTGCTCACTGGGAATGCTGACACAGGCGGCTTACAGCACCATTAACTTACATTACATTCTGTGGCCCAATGATTGTTCCACAACGACATTTCTTTCAGACAATCTGCTACCGATGCTTCTGCACCGGCGCTATCAAAAACAAAAATGCTAATATGTGGTTTCAAACAAAAAAAACAATAAGAATCTTCAGAGGACTGTGGTCGATTACGACCAAGTGCTTGGAGATCCGACGGACAGCCGAGAGGCTGCAGGAGCGAGATATGTTCCGTGGTCCTTCTACCGTTCTTCGCTACATTTAAAACGATCACTTCTCAAAAGACAGAAGGGACTACTTCAGGAGAGAACTTGCAGCTTACTGTAAGAGGATGGCAAGTTCAGAGTAAAGGGATGCCTAAACTAGCTAGCTGTCAAATCCACACGTTCAGTCTTATGCTTTGCTGCACTCACTCACACACACACACACACACACACGTAAGAAAAGGGGAAAAAACTAAGCATTTGCTGAGTGGCCCTGAAATAGCACAATATGCGTGACCTAAGAGGACCAGCCTAAAGATACACCGGGCCACGGGACACCCCGGAAACAGGTCTGCTTCAGAGGGGGGGGGTACAAAGCATTACTAACCACTGGTCCACTTTATTCAAAATGTAAATAAAAATAAAAGGAGGCATCAACTTTCACTGCACATCAAGCAGAAATATATGAAGTCAATTTGCTGGTTGCCCATCCTGGATTTGTCACGGACCCAACTAATTACACCTTAAATGCACGTTATGCTGTACTTCACACGTCTAATACAAGTTTCTTATGTAGTGTAACGCTACCACATCAGTGTGTGTCACCGGGGAGGGATGGGGAACGCCCCAACTAAAAAGGATTTTCTACAAATGACTTCATAATGCTTAACTGAAGTCATCAGGAAAAAAATAAAACAAAAAAAGTAAGAGATGCACACACTTTAACCAAACTGCAGAAATACAGAAATTCAAGCAGCACAAAAAATATTAAATGATGGATGTATAATCTCTGGAAAAATAAAAAGAGAAGAGAAAAGAAAACATCCCTGCTTTCATGTTCCTGGATACAAAACTTCAGTGTAACAAGAGGTCCTTTTCCATTTTTTTTGTTTTTGTTTTTGTTCTTTAAAACCGATAAAACTTTAGTCCTCTGGTGTTGTGAGTGGTATGGGATGACAGTCTGTTTGTTTTTTTTGTTGTTTTTTTTTTTAAATCTTTGTTGTTGTTGTTTTTTTTTCTTATATACTTGAAGATGTGGTAAGCATGCAAGCCTCGTAGAGGAGGGGCCCCCGGAAGGGCAGATGGGTCGGGCTGGTGGTGAGAGACGGAGCGTTTTTCAGGCCAGGGCTGGGAACGCCTCGGGGTCGTCCACGTTGGGGACCGACACGCCGCTCGCCTGACGGAGCAAATACAGAGACAACCAGCGCCGCCGTTAGAGGCAAATTACTACTTTTAGCAGAAGAGCGAGAAAACGGCTGCAGTCAAATGATGCAGAAATTCAGCTTTATGGGAGAAAAGTGTAGCTAATAAAACCCTCCAAACATGCAAATGGCACAGAAACCCATTTTAACTGTGGCCATGACTTCAGTAAATTGAAAGCAGCAGCCTTGTGTCACAAAACGTTCATATTTAACCTTTACCCCTCCATAGCTTTTGCATAACGCAACTTTTAAAAACAGAAACAGCAGCTAGCCGAAGTTATTCCCCTGCAGGAACATCATATTTCTGCTGAAATAACCGTGGACAGGTATTTAAAATAGCATTAAATTTTTAAAAGTAGGTTGTTTTTGTTTGAGACTTTGGTCTTGACTATGATCAGACTAGTTGTTTTAACTGCTCCTCAAAACCAAGTTGATTCAAAGAGCTCCCTACAAATAAACGAGAGATTTAAGATCTGATTTATTCTTTCCTTTGTTGTTCATAATGTTTCTATAGAACCCCTCTTCAAAGTGACAGAAATATCCCTTTAAGGCAGAAGGGAATTAAAATCCAGCCAGAACAACTTATTATCAGACTGCCAAACAACCACCTAAAGAGTAGGAGCCTCAGATTATTAAACATAATAAAATGTGACTTAAAGTTTTTACAAACTGACTTGAGGTCAGTCAGACGCTGAGCTGCTGCTGCTCTGAAGCGGCGGTGCTTTTACCGCCTGTTCAGACGCCGAGCTGACCCTTTTCTGAGGGGCGCTGAACAGCGTTTTGCGCCGCGTACCTTTTCAGACCGTCCTCCCCCGCGCGCCGTCCGGCTGCCTCCCCCTCCGCGGCCTCCCCTGCCCCCACGAGCGCCCCCGCGCCCGCGCCCGGGGCGGCCCAGGTCTCCGAAGTTGATCTCCAGCTGAGATGTGATGTCGTTGGCCGGCTTGCGGAAGTGGTGGTCGCTGGACTCGTCAGCGGTGCCCTGCTGTTATAGACAGATCGGGTGAAGGGTCTGAGTCCTAAAATATTTACTTTTTATGGACTACATGGATACTGATGAGGCATGCAGGTACCTTGTGGTAAACAGCGTGAGCCTCTGATTCTGTCTCTGAGCCTTCAATCAAAGCACCAACAGGCCTCTGAGGAGGAGGAGGAGGAGGAGGAGGGAAGAAAGGCATCATGTTGTGTTTTAGCAGCAATTTGTCAAACCAGCTGCTGTGATGTTCAGTGGCCTCCACAACAACTGGAGGATGTCAACCTACTTTCACATAAAAAATAAATAAAATACCATTACTACGAGCAGCCTGGGATTAGCTCCTGTTTGAAGACAAATAAATCATCAAGACAACAAGCTCCCAACTCAGTCATCATTCTGAATGAGAGACAGCAGAGAATCCACGTATTTAAAGAGGTGGCAAACATGGGAGCTACAGTTAATGTCTGCTGTACTTCTACAAACAGCTGAATCAATGTCCTGTTGCACTCTTAATAAAAAACTTAAAAAGATAAATCTGCAGATGTCAGAATGAACCATGTAAGATGTAAACGATCACATATCGTCCTCGCTCTTTATCCGAGGAAAGAAACTCGTCCGGTACGAACAAAACCTGAAGGTAAAACCTAACCTGGAGAGCCACAAGCGGCTTAGTTGGAGTTTAGTCCACAGCATCACAGATCTTTCCCACTTACGTCTTCACTCTTGGACTTGTGCAGCACGTATCCTTTCTTCCACTGGCTGTCGGCGCCCTCGTTGGGCTTGCGGATGTTGAACTCCACCTTGGTGCGCTCCTTGTCCTGCATGGCCTTCCACTCGTCCAGGGTCATCTCCTTCGGGCCTTCGTTCTTCACCTCTTCAACCTCGTTCTCCCTGGAACGCACCGCAGAAACGTCAGCGTGCCAACCTCCCCGTGCCTGTAAACCTGAGGTCGGGGAGCAGTGATGCAGTTTGTTCTGCACGCTCACTCTCCCGGTCTCCCCAGGCATTAAGTTGCTTTTAAACAGAAAAAAATACCCCCCCAAACATATGGATAAGGAGCAGATCCTCACTTGTTCTCGGAGCTGGCCGGTGGATTTTCCTCCCCCTCTGTGGTCGTCTCAGGAGCAGCAGTCTGTTCAGCCTCACTGCAGACAACAACAAGCAGACGCTTGTTTTAATAAAAACACTTACTTCACAATTTATCCATCTTATCAACAACTGTCAGCACACACACTTTAAATATTACGAGGTAAACCTCAACGATCAATATGTAACCTATGGCATTAAAACTAGTGCTTCAGTTTGTGTTGTTGCAAAAACAGAAGCCCTTCATAGAAATGCTGCACAGTAAATCAGTGGCAGCTCCTTGTCCCCGTTTCCTTTCCTTTCCTTTTTTAAAAAAAAACTAACCTCACTTCATCCTTCACGCTGCCCCAGTTGTGTGAGCCAGCACCACTGCGCTTCTCCTCACTTTTTGGATTGCTGCAGAGACAAAAATAAATAAATAAATAAATACTGTCATTTGAAAATAAGCACAAGTATATCTGTCATTTGTGAGACCGCGATTACAAAACAGAACCAAAATTATGTTTCAGAGGGTCAAAAACACAGAGCCAAGCCACAACGTAACCAAAACAATGAATGTAAAACGACAATGAAGCTGGATTTAATATAAACAAGCAAGGAACATTATAGGAACTAAAGGCGTCACAAAAGTGTACTTTAAATATTTCTTATACCAAAAACCTAGATCAGGAAGTATGAAAAGATAATTTCCACTTCTACGTTAATACTCAATGAACTCTGTTGAATCCAGACCTTTTAAAAGACTGATCAGCTCAAACAATCTTTTAAAGGGGACTTATTATGTAAAATTCACTTTTTGCATGTTTTTGTACTTCCATTTGGGCATCTGCTGCTTCTAGAAACAATCCAGGCGCAAAAAAAACTGACAGTAAGTAAATGTTTTCTGGTGTCTGCAAAACAACCTGTTTCAAAAACCTCAGGATTGTTGCGTCACAAACCCCGTTACCGAGCAACCCCAAGCTGTCTTTATCAGACACTTTTAAGTCTGTTACATGATGGAGATGTAATTATAATGCCTTTTCACAATGCTTCCATGCAGCTGATCCAGTCTGAGGTTCAGTACAGACATTAAAACTCCACATTGTGTTGGTCCTTTTTACAGAATAAATCATTGGTACATTCCCCATCAACAAAAGTATTCATGGCCTTCTTCTGTCATACCTACAGACCTAAATACTCTAAAAGTGTACAGAGTGTTTCCTTTAGCCTGGAGCCAGGGTACTGAGTTAAATATTCAGCCTCAGAATCAGTTCAAAGACCTCATCTGTCTGAGTGACTCTGAATGATCTCAAAGCAAATGTTTGATTTTAGTTCGTGTTTGTGCTGCAGACGCCAGTTTTCAACGACAACAAAAACCTTCATATCCTGTATAACTTCAATAGGCAGACAAGGCTGATGAATAATAACATCACCTTGAATAAAGCACAGTCCCCGTCATAATAATAAGAATAATAATAAGAATAATAATAAGTTTATTACACTAAATAATCTAAGGTTAAAAAGGTTTTTATTTCTTTACTGAACTGTCAATAATATGAAGCAAACATTGGAGAAAAAAGATCAACAACATACATCAAGTATATATTTTTATAAAGTTTTATACAGTTTCCAGGTCTTCTTTCCTGTTTCTGGTGTACTTTTATCGCAGCATTACAGCGCCGCATACAGGCCGGGTTGAGTTACTGCAGGTTGGGTTGTTTTCCGTGTTTCCGTGTGGACGGAAACATGTCTAGAAACGGTGCCAACGCATTGTTCTGGAAAGATGGCGTTCCAGTTGGACGGGGCTTTTTAGTTTATGGTTTTCGTGGCTCTTTATGTCTCTTTTTGTGATGAGCAAACGTCTTTCTCCATACGTGTGTGTTGTATTTTAGTGCTGCCCGTCTCTGTCAGGACACTGTTGTTAACGGGATTAGAAGTGAAGTCTCAAGGGTCTATGGGGTCAAATAAAACGATAACTATTATAATAATAAATAGAAATGCGGGTCGAAAGTTCTGATTGAATTATTTTTAATCACCTAACTGGATAAGAAAAACACTGAAGTGTCCTCAGAAGAAGACGGGTCGTCCGTCTGTCTTTGAGGACACGTCTAAACTACAATCTGATGACTCTTGTGTCCGTGTTGAGTTGTGCTCCCCCCGTCAACATCTGTAGTTTTTCTCTAAACCGCTGATGTTTCACGAAAGAGCATTTCAAGCAAGATGCTAAAATATCTTCATCTCTTTTGTCTCCTTTCTGCTGCAGCGGGAAAACACGACGATCACTGGAAACCAGCTATATTTAGAGGTGGAGGAACGGTTTTGACACCATCTGTGTGTGTTAATGTGCTGCTTTACTGCCTGTTTTAAACATATTTACTCATGAAGATGATGTTAAAATTGAAACCAGAAACGATTAAATAATAAACAATAAAATTCATGATATGAAAACCAGTTTCAGTCTTCATTTTTACATTTTAAACAATTGTTTTTTATTTGTTTATTTGTCTTTCAAAGCCATGTGACTGAACTCCTGGAAAAGGATGGCTCACAATTTGCAGCAGTTTTTAACCAATAAAAACCTTACAACATGCTAAATATTCAGGCTTTTTATGTTTATAGACATAAATAATAGGAGCTTTATTTCATTTTAGGCTAAGGTTTGTATTAAACTTGTGTTTTTCTCTCTAGTTTGCAAGTCTTTGTTTACATTTTACTTCATGTTACACAATAAATGCCAAAGTTAAAACTAATGTGAGTGTGTGTTTTGATTTGTGTCTGTGGATAGTGGCGGGCCTGTTTTTGAGTGACGGGTTCATCGGTCACTCACGTTTTGTCGTTGCTGCTGTGTCTGTCAAAGTCTCGCTTGCCACGGGAGTCGAAGCCGTCTCCTCGGCCCATGCCGCGTCCCCTTCCACCACGCCCCCCACGGCCGCCACCACGCCCTCTCGGGGGCCTGTCTGCAGAAGGCCTGTTGGACAAAACCAAAAACCCACTCTGTTGAAAATGAAAAAGTGAATGACTGTAGGCGTGCTGTGCAAAGGTTTGGCTTCACCGAGCAAAACGGCTGCTTTTGTGAACAAAACAACAACAACAACCTGATTTTCAAAGGTTTCAGAAGACATCGAGATGTTTCTTTGTTTTACATCTCTTCCAAACTAAGGAAACCCTCCTGGGAATGCCTCGGAGAACAGCTGCTGATTGTTTGGGAAAGGTTCGAGGAGTGTTTTTTTTCTTAACGAGGGTCCCAGCACAAACACGAAAACTTCACCCTGAATAAACCGTCCTCATTTCCACGTTGGGAACTCGCACAGAACAAACTGGATGGGGATTACTAAACGCTCGCCTCATCGGTGTTACTCACTTGTCTGCGGGGAACTCTGCGCCTCCCTCAGGCTTCTCCTCAGCAGGCTTCTCAAAACGGCGTTCGCGGGGAGGTCGGCGGTCCGGCCTCTTGTCCCCGGGCCGGCCTTCGCCTGGTCCCCCCTGGTGCTGGGATCCAGACTGACCCTGCTGGTCCGGTCTCCGGCCCACCCGCCTGATACCTGCAGAGCCCGAAACAACCAGTCAGTGAGCGCTGCGGAGTCAATTATTGACTGCCGCCATTTGACAGGACTTTTAGCTTTACCTTTTTAATCTCAGCGAATGTTTTGATGTCTTGTGATTTATTTCTTTTAGCCTACATGTCAAACATACGATTTGGTTGCATTCAGATAATCTGCAATCTCTTTGACGTTTTGACCAAAAATGACACGAAAATTAATCATTTAGAACCACAAACGCTGGGCTCGTCTTTTAGAAAACGTAATAAAGGTTTAGGCAAATAAAGGGATCGATCGTTATTGCAGATCAGTCAGATGTCAACAAGCTGGCCGAAGATTTTGTTCACTCAAATAATCCACCAGGATGTAAATAAGTGGGGTAAATTTGAGGAAATCAGGGCAGCCGATATGCAGATTTTATTTGCTAAATAAAATATCAGCACTTAACATAAACAAACATATCCTGAACAGCGGTGTCCACTAAAACCAGAGTTTTTGACTAAAAATAAATAAATAAATGCACAGTATAAATGTGTTTTTTTCCTCCCAAACTCTCAACAACATCATCAAAATAAAACATTAGTGAAAAGACAAACTTGTACTATTTTTGGTGGAAGGAAGTTTGAAATTGTTGCAGATCCAAAACATAAACTTTGCAGACATTTACCTTTTAAAAAAACAAAGCTTTGAACCCCTTTGCTTTGTTGGGTCTGTTTTTGTTTTCTCGTCATTGAAAAGAACATCTTACTTTATTCCAGAGGACAAAAGCATCCTAAAAGGACGGTCGAAGAACTGAAAACTGTACGACTGATTCACAGAAGTTTATGTTAGAAGAGACACTAATAAAGGTGATGGGACTGGAAGTAAAATCTGCCTTTATCCCTTAATGAAGCCGAATTTCCCTCTAGGAAATGGTTCGTGGTCCTTTTCACCTTGAAACTGGAATCAAAATGATAAACGTGGTTAATTAAAAATGAAGAACTTGTGCTTAGTGTTGGACATTTTAATAAGATATATATTAATTTTAAATCTGGTTTTAACCTAAAAATCGCCCTTAAAACTTAAAAAAAGGTGTAAATCTGCATCAATGTATTAAACCGGAGTCATAGACTGCACGAGGCCACAGATGGCCCACGAACCGCACTTTGGACACCCCTGCTTCTTCTAATCAGCTTCATTTTCCTACTTGGTAATTATTAAATCTGTACAGACATGATGATTGTTGATGTTACTGCTGTGTTAAAGGGGGCACACAGATCAGGGTTTGGTCTTTGTTCTAAAAAAGGTACAAATAGTGATAAATGTCAACAGTTTAGTTCTTTATTTTGGAAATTAAGATAATTAAGATTAAGAAAGCTTAAAACAGAGTTGTGTTATTCCAATTCTTATCTTACACATTTCAAGTTTTAAGTAGATTCTGCAGATCTGAACAGATGTTATTTTGCAGGCAGAAAGGCTTTCTGACTCTGAGAGGATGAGACGAATCATCACATCTCCTGCTTGCAGATTTAACACCAACCACTTATTTTGGCTGCTACAACAAACAAAACGCGTTTCTAGTTGTTTTTCTTCACATTAACCCACTCCTTTTTAATGCTGAACCCATTTTCAGGACTGTAAAGTTTGTGAGCGTTTTGTCCCCGGTGTGTGTGTGTGTGTGTGCTGCACCTTCCCTCCACCTGCGCCACGCTCGGCCCCGGACCTCCCCGTACCTGCCCGCCGCTCTATCCTGCAGAGGCACCAGCATTCCCCGCCTCATCCACCTGTGAGCTCCACAGCAGGACGGGGGCCGAGCTGACCTCAGACCAGCAGCTAGCCGCTAACAGGAGCCGCACATGACAGCAGCAAAAATAATGGCCGAAACAAACGCGCCGCGGCGCCGCGCTCACCTTCTTTCTTCAGCGGGACCGGCGCCTGAGCCTCCTCCTTCTTGTCCAGCAGCGGGTTCTTCCTGTCCTTCTGCGACTCCTTCTTTGGCTGCTTGGCGGCTTGAGCCGCGGTCTTGGTGGAGCCAGCGGCGGCCGCCTCCTTCTTCTTGTTCTCGGCGGCCTTCAGGATCTCGAACGGGTCGGACTCGTCGTCCAAGAGCTGGTCGAACCTGTTGGTCACGACGCAGCCGAAGCCTTCTTGCAGGTGTCCGGGCATGATGGCGCCCCTTCAACGGGATTCACCTCCGATTCTACGAGGCTTGATGCGACCGACTCGCGGGATGCTGCCACAAGATGGCTGGGAGAGCTGCCCCTTCTCTTCCGGTGCGAGCAGCAGCATCCGGGACATTGTGCCGCGCGCACCGCTCTGAGCACGCGGAGGCCCGAGTGTTGTTGTTTACGTTTGGGCGGCAAGCTTTCATTTCCCTCCATTTATCCGAGTTTGGCTCAGCCTTTACAACCTAAAGAGCCATTCCTGCCCCTCTGCTCGCTAAATAAAACCCAACCAGAGCCACAAAACACACTTGAAGCTTTAAATAAAGATAACACATCTCATTAAATGGTTTTAAAAAAAACATTGTTTATTACATTGTAAAATTAAAGACCTGGAATAAGTTGTTAGCATTAATTAAGACACCAAACTCCCTTCATGTGTCTGTAAATGTCGTAAATTATTACTGTAAGTGTCCCACTTGGAAATAATAAAGCATATACTTGCATTCTAATAAACTGTAGGAGTATTTAGGCTAGTTTGCTGGGCCCTTAATTATGATTTACCTACTTTTTTCAACTTTTAACTGTTTATTAAAGCCAAGCCTTTCCTTTTTATTTATTGTTACCACAATGACTTGCCACGTGTCTGTAAAACAATTTTAAAGACTTGTAATTTAGTAGTTTGTGATGTGTGCGCAAAACTGCTCTTTGTTTCTTTCCTCCTCAATAACTTGACTGAAATGTATTAAAAAAGGTTTAAAATGTTTAGAAAAAATGACTCTAATAAACAATTTCATTTATTTTTCTCTTTGTGTTATGCATTAAATTGGGCAGGAAAACTGCTCAAACTAGCATTTTCTGTTGTTATTATGAATATATATAATATTCATTTCCGTGTTAGTCTTGGGGACTAAAAGACTGCATGAGGCCCCAGAGCCGCAGGTTGCAGACCCCTGGTTTAGCTGAAGAGGTCATAAGAAAGAGAAGCTGTCACATCAGGCTGGTTAGTATGAGGCAGCAGGCTCTGCTCAGTAAAAACTGGAACAAATGTCTGTCCATCCATCCATCCATCCATCCATCCAGCTTATCCATGGTTGGGTTATAGAGGCAACAGGTCCAGGAGAGAAACCCAGACCTTCCTCTCATACATACATAATCCCTCCAGCAAGTTTTGGGTCTTCTCTGAAGTCTCTTCCCAGTGGGACATGATTGCAAACCCTCCAAAAAGGAGGCATTCAGGATGCATCCTAATCAGATGCCTGAACCACCTCAACTGACTCCTTTCGATGTGAAGGAGCAGTGGCTCTACTTTTGTGGGGGAAAATGCAGTTTACCAAATGTGGAAGAGAACTGCAGAGTTTACCTGTCGGCCAGGATCTTGTGTAAAGAGTGTTAAAAGTGTTAAAATAGTGACAAAATTGAAATCAAAAGACCAAAACTGCATGCTTCAGGGCAGGGTTGCGACTAAAAAGTTCCAAACTGTATCTAGATCAGGTTGATAATCTGTAGTTAGATACTGTAGCTGTGGACCATAAATTGCGCCACCGTTTGGAATAATGTAGGGCTTTACTGTCTTATCTATATATACAGGACAAAATATATCACCAGAGACACGGCCATTAATGAAACCTGTAGGGCTGAACACACACACATCGATGGGTTCTCAAACTGTAACGCCAAAACTCACGATCTATTTAAAGATTCATCCACTCTTTTTTTTACCTACTACAATTTTCAGCTGCCATCTCAATTATTTAAACGAGACAAGCTTTCCATAATTCATGATTTGTGGTGAAATGATCCTCAGATCACAACTTGTTTATAGCAACAGAGGTCATACAGAAGCCTAAAAACACCAGAGAGTGAACAGGCAGCAAATTAACTCTAAAAGGCAAAAAAATAAATAAATCAATAAAATACAAATTCAAACATGGGTGAATCCTCACTTTGACACAAGAAAGCATCAACATTAACAAGATGACACTGCCAGTTTGGGGTGGGGGGTGGGGAGGGGGTGGTTTTAAAGAACATCTTTCTGATATGAATATGCAATATAAAAAGGCAAATAAAACGTGTCTGTTGTAGTCAACGAAAAGCTCCTCACACACACGCACCTATTCCAGGTATTCAAATCAGACCTCTCCTTGTGATCTGGGTCAAGTACATGGTATCACTGGCATCGAGTGCGTGAAGTCTTTGGTGCACTGTTACACAGAGAAGAATAAACACCACATGAAGTAGCACATTGTTCTATAAATCTTTTGTTTTTATTGTCCTAGAAAAAAAACTGAGTTTACAGACTGTGTGTCTAGTAAAGTTGCCCTTAAGGGACAAGCAGAAAACTAGTTTTTTTTAGTACCTTTAGTTCTTTGCCATCCATTTTCTACGCCCGATGTGTCCAGTTCAGGTTGTGGGAAGCCAGTGCCTTTAGCTGCCTTTCCTTTATTCTCAAAAGTCAAAATTACAAGTTAAAAAAAAATCCACTGAAATGCCCCCTGAAGTCAGAAATCTGACTCAAAGTCAAAGGTCCCTGACCCACCCTGACCTCAAAATCCAACACGGCTTTATTTTCACTTTTGTTGGTTTGTATGTCATTATATCAGTCACACACAGCCTCTGTTAGAAAACATGCTGTTTAAATACATGAAGTGCAAAGAAATCCCTTGTTATTGGCTTGTTTTGCGAGTAACAATCTGGTTTCTGGGCACAACTGTTCAAAAATCCTACTGGTTTTCCGTCTTGCAGCTGGGTCATGATTACGTTGGCTGTGACGTCATTCCTAGATCCAAGCTGCACCTTGTGAGGTAAATGAACGCAGCACATCTTCAGCAGTCAGGACGAGAGGCAACGTACATTATGAAGGCCAGTGGAAGGCGATTTAGCTTGATGGGATTAGCGATCTGAGCCACTAGATGTCACTGCATCTTACAGAAATGGACTTCAAACCTAACCACACAAGTGTGTTTAATTTGTTACAGTTTTTACAAAGTAGCTCCAGTTGGTTAACTTCAGATGAAGCCGATTACTTAACCTCTGCTCAGTGCTTCTGTCCCCTTTTTAGGTGAAAACAACTCAACTTTGCTAACAGAATATCATTAAATAGGACTAAAGTCTTGGTTTGAGGCTTTTTATGTGCCCAAATATTATGGCCCGTTTGGCAAACCTTTACTTAATTTCACCGCCGATCAAAAATCACCAGTGTTACATATATAAAACACTATTAAGTATGGATTGAAGTTCATCAAACTGGACAAATGACGCCACCCAGTGACGTGATGTGTCATATGCAAACATACAGTGAATCTTGGGGGAATACATTTCCAACACTTGTTCCATTTTCCTGATTAATGCTGATTTATTTTGCTTTTGTTGGTCGTCTATCGAGAGTGGAAATAACGGCAGAATAATTAAACCATTATTATACAGCATGCTAACTAGCATCTTTCATGGTGGATTAACAAGTAGCTGCAAGTAGAAGGCTTTAGAAATGAAAAATGATGGCTCCGAGGCCCTCTCATACATATGCAAGAAAACAACAACACCCTCGGAGGTCATGGTTTCAGCATTTCAACTACAGCAACAGCTTTTGCCTCATTAATGGCCCAAAGACTCATTCTTCTTCAGCAGAAATCAGATAAGCTGCCCTTGTTTTAGTGACTGGATTAGTGGAAATGCTTTCTATGTTACAGCTGGAGAAATTCAGACACAGCAGAACCAATTTTCACATACAATTTAGAGAACCGGGCTCCCTTGATTGAATATATTAAACGCTTGGACCTATCGTAGGAAAACAAAGGGCTTTTTTTGTTCTACTTTTCATTGATGTATGCAACCACGGCTTTTACATGAGCTGTAAAAATGTAACTACAATTCATCGATTTATTCATTTTAAATATATACACTTTGTCTCATCATGTCTCATCACCACCATTGGTATTAGTCCCGGTTTTTCTTCTCATTTATTGTTTTTCTTTGTTCTCTTGCTTTGTTACAGTATTTTCCGGACTATAAAGCGCACTTAAAAGCCTTCAATTTTCTCAAAAAACGACAGAGCGCCTTACATTTGTAAGAAGTCGTAATGTTTTAGTACGACTTTGGTAAACTACAAAGCTGCACCGCCTGCAGCATTAAGGCTCAGTTATATTCGTGCACGCCGAGCAGTGGAGGCGTTTATACTTGACGCTTACATCGGTGCGGTATCCTTCCGTAAGTTTTGAACCATTTGATTATCTTTGTGGTCTCTCATAGAGGGATCATATAAATGCTGATACAGGTGAACCAGCTCCGCTAGAGCTACGAAATCGTCCATTTTAAATGGAGCGCGGAACGCGCGAAGTTACAAAAATGGGAGGTGCACGACGATGCACCTTATAGTCCAGTCCGCTTTATATATATGACAAAAAATTTGAAAATGGACCATTCAATGACAGTGAGTCTTATACGGTACTTTTAAAGTTTTTCGTTTACCTTTTTAATTTAGTTTTTGGCATGTTTTTATTGGATGTTATATGTTTGTGCTTGTACAAAATGATGGCGCAATTTAGAATTACTCCAAAACAAGTCAAACCTTACTTTAATAAAACTATAAATAAATCCTGACCTCCACAAAACTGATTTTATTCTTTGATGTAGTGAGGATTTATCTACATATACATGAAGAAACAAATCTCTCCTTTTATTGCTCCTTTCTGTTCAGATAAATAAATAAATTTGCTTGCTGAACATTTTTGCTGGGCTAAATTCAACCCAAAAGCTTTCAGGCGTGACACTGCTACTATTTCCACTTTGTCTCCAGCAGTTTAAAAAAAAAAAGTGTTTCGTGAAGGAGAATGAATCTCATGCCGTCTAATATTTCAGCGTAGAATGTCCTCGATGCTGAAGGCTGAAGTTGAGGCTTAGAATGAGGTAAAGGGAGGTACTGTTGCTTTATTGTCAGGAAACACAAAATTGTCACACTGTTTCATTTGGGGGAATAAGAAAAAGAAGTGCTGTAATGATAGTTCAAACTGTGAAAAGTCCAGTTGAAGAGGAATTTCCATTAAAAAACAAAACAAAAAAAAACTGCTATTCTACCTCACCGAGGTATCGCTGATAAGCCTTGTTCTCAGCATTTCTCTCACTCACTTTCCTTCTGATGGCTTTCTCGAGTTCAAGAAGTTTTGAATAGAAGGTCTCGGATATTTCATCATCAATGTCCATCTGGAACACAACACAGTCAAAGCTTCATTAAGGATCAAGAGAACAAACAAATCAAACTTTAACATTTAAAGGCACGTTTTAATCATTCCTGTCCTTTTACGGTCCAACCTTTAGTAGTGAACAAACTAGTTGAATCCCTGTGCATTCAGGAGAGTCTAGGTAATGTTTCATAGCTACTAACCTGACGTGGCTCCGTGTAGTTAGTCCCAGATCCTGATGTTAAACTGTGATACTTCGCTCTTGGATCCAGAGACTCTGGCTTCTGAAGAAACAACCAGTGCTGAAAAAAACCAAACAAACACAAAATAACCAAGTGCATTTTTACTGCTGACATTTTTACATTTTTCAGAGGGGCTGTTGCATGAAAAGTTAAAGGCCTGGCATTCCTTAAAGGAAGAGTGGCCAATCCTGGTCCTCGAGGGCCACCATCCTGCCTGTTTTACTTGTTTCTCTGCTCCAACACACCTGATTTGAATCAAAGGGTGATTAACAGGCTTCTGCAGATCAATAAGAGGTAATGTAACCACTGAATCAGGTGTGTTGGAGCAGGGAAACAAGGAAAACATGCAGGATAGCAGCACTTGAGGACCAGGGTTGCCTACTGCTGGTTTAGCTCAATATCCATAAAATTAACTGAGTTATGGCCATTTTTCTGACAGACGGACACAAGCAAAAACGTTATTATCCACCTTCGCCTTTCAGCAACAGTTAAATCTGGGAACATACCAGCGCCTCTGCTCCGTTGTAAGGTGTAAGTGTAAACGTGTTGGTGAAGATCCGGATCTGTTTTCAGAGTAAAGACAGTCATTAGACAAGTTAAATCTTGAGTTTAACTCAATAAATACGCCAAAGCTCACCAGCCACATGATGGGCATGATGAGAGTCCAGAAGAAGGAAGGGAGGATCCCAAAGGTCAGGTTAGTCATCACCAGTCCTGGACAGGTCACAGACGAGAACAGCCCCTTTCACAGAGACGGTGTGTGTGTCATCTTCTGATTTGTAATCCTCACCAGCCGAGGAGGCTGTAAAAGCTTTCAGTGACATTTCCAACACAGTATACTCTGTGTGTGTGTGTGTGTGTGTGTGTGAGAGAGGCAAACCTGGTGGTTCTTATGTTTGTTGAGTGCCAGGCTGAGCATGTCCGAAGCGTATTTGGAAGAGCTGTAGGGCTCCTTCCCGTGTCTGTGCTGAATGTCGTCGATGCTGAAGGCTGAGCGCCGGGCGTTGCTCGAGGAGGTCCATATCAGCCTGGAGGTGCGACCTGGCTGACACATCAGAGGCTCCAGCTCCCTGATCTGAGACATCAGCACATGAGCATCAAGGCCAGCAGGACATGCATGCAGGGTGACGACACACACATTTAAAACAGAATAGGGACCCTCGGGTGTCAGTAAAATACTGCTTTAAGTGCACTCCCTTTTGACTCTGTACACTCATGAGGGTGTGGGATGCAAAAGTAGTCCCACGCAAATTACTCCAGATTAATTTAGGTAAATACTTCTAAAAAGTGTAAACAATATCCCAGAACCCTGAACATCCCACAGAGCACCATCAAATCCAAGGGGGGTTAAGGACAAGGAGGCCATTATTCAGAGAAGCAATCAAAAGCCAAAAACAACCATGATGGAGCTGAACAGCTTTTCTACAGGTTTGGGAGTATCCCCATCCCCAGAGTGAAGCATGGTGGTGGAGTGAAGCATGAGTGGAGTGGAGTGAAGCATGCTATTTTCAGCCAGAACTGGGAAACTGGTCAGAGTTGAAGGAAAGATGGATGGAGTTCGTTGAGGGAAACCTGTCTGAGTCTTCCACAGATTTGAGGCTGGGATGGAGGTTCATCTTCCAGCCAAACTGGAATGTTCCAGTCAAAGTCCAAACCTCAGTCCAGCTGAGAATCTGGGGTTTGGTTTAAAGCTTGTTGGACCCAAGCAGCACCATCCAACCTGAAGGAGCTGCAGCAGTTTGGTCATGAAGAACAGACAGAAACTCCAGAGGTTAGATGGACAAAGATCATGGAGACGATCCTGAAGAAACTTAAATCAACACAAATCTTTTTAAAACTTTAACATTTTCTATAAACCTTTAGGTGTGACATAATTTTAGAATTATTTAAAAATCTTATTTGTTTGTTTTTCTGTAGCCTCATTGAACTTTATTATTTGGGAGTATTTTTTGTTGGTTCGTTACTTACAATCAAACCCGTTTTACCTCCAGGCTTTTATGAAATGACTTACTTTGGTCACCTTAGCCGGCTGTGTAAGGGGCTATATAAATAAATGATTGATTGATTAAAAGTTTAACAAGCCAATATTAAGTTAAGGCTCGTTCCTATTAAAGGTGAGGCACATAAAGACTGCAAAACAATTTATTTGCATTACATTTTTATAGCCTCTAATTAACAAACTTCACTAACCAAACGTAGTTTATTCTATATTAGTTCAAACCACTAATGTTCCAACAATGTTCAGAGATTTGAACCTTTTTTTGGTCAAAGGTTTTCTTTTTAACTTGATCTCAGAAGCTTGTTTAATAATTATAGAAGGGAACCAAACTCAAATTTAACATTAAAGCTAGGGACAGTTTTATAAAACCAACACTGTTTAGGATAGATGTCAGCAATCTGAATTCTGCCATAACGTCTTGTCCCCCCCCCACACACACACACTCACACCTCCACTAAGCCATCTGTCACAGACATACATCATTCTTTATGACATCTATATTCATACTTCTGTTACTGTACATCCTGGACTACACAGCTGCTTTTAAAACAGAATAAAAATAAGTAATCTATACGATGGACTTTTTTTAGACAGTCTGTGTAGAGTACCAGGAGGAAATGACCAAACAGGTTTGTAGCAAAAACTTCCTGTAGGCCATCAGAGTTGGGGCTGTCCTGCTGCGTGAGGAGACCTTCTGCTGTAGCGAACATGTTGATGACGTTCCTGCAGTGAGAGAAGTGAGGGACAATCAGAGACATGGGGATCTATTGTAGGATTATAAAAGTTAACGGCAATAACAAATAAACTAAAGGAAGGAAGTTCCAAGTTATTGTTGTTGGATTTTTACCTTGAAAAAAGGCCTCTGAACAAAGCTTTGATGTCCACTGTTGGATTGGGCATAATTCCTGCATTTAAATACAGGAAGTCAATTCTGCCGTACCTGTGAGAGCGAACAAATCAATGTTTTAAGAGGTATTTCACCCATTTCAGAGCAGGGTTCTTCAAATATCTCCTTGTAGATCAACCAATCTTGGTACACTTTAAAGAGTAAAGCTAACAAGTTTGAAATATCCAAGGTTTCCTACTTGGCCTTGACCTCCCGAGCGGCGCTGAGCACCGACCGCACAGAGCCCACGTCGAGGTGCAACAAGTCCACAGAGGCGCCGCTGTGAGAGGTCAGGAGGGCAGCCCGGGTGGCCTCTGCCCGCTGCATGTTTCTGCAGGCAAGACACAGTCGAAGCCGGGCGTCCTCGGTGAGCAGCCGCTCACACAGAGCCAGGCCGATGCCGCTGCAGACAGACGACAAGAAACACAGGCATCAATCTCAGATGAAGGAAAGCAATCTGAATCTGACCATTCAGAACTGGAACCAAGAGGCTGTCAGTGGAGCCTTTCTCAAACACCACAAAGACTACTACAAATGCATGGAAGAATAAATTAAAAACACACAGATAAGAAGTGTTACTATATATAGTTTTCAATATCTCCCCAGGAAAGATATTCTCTCATAGACATGTTTTAATGTGTCTGTTCTTAAGATGGCTTATATTTCATTGTTCATAAGGCAATTAGTTGTTTATTTCTGTAGATAAGGGAGAAACTGAGTCTTTATTTAATACCAAAATGATGTTTTTCTTATTTAACACCAATTGCATCCAGCTTAAAGGGGATTTCTGCCAGTTTTGAAGAAAGGTTCTGTGGGAAAGTTAAGAACAACTGATATCTGTATGTTGCTACTTAACCAGCCTCAGTCTGGAGATACAGAGTTTAAACCTGGTGCACCTGGTGCACGACTGAAGAGCTAATGGCTAGTCTGACTGCAGCTAAAGCCAACTAAACTCAGTGGCAGCAATCCAGTTTGGAGGTAGCAATATCAGCTTGTCAGTCCGGTCCAAGCAGGTCCAGTTCCAGAGCAGATCACTGCCGTCTCAAAAAAACAAACAACTTCAATCTTCAAAATTTTATATCTGTTTGAGTAAATATTGTTGTTTGAACCTTTATATTGTCATCAGTGTTGGATTCACTCCTTCTGTTCCACTAGGAGGCTCTACAGTTTGTTTACATTGATTCTGGGGACTCGGGTGAATACCGGAAGTGACTTTGCCGCCGATAAAAAAAAGTAAGTGATCCAAATAAAACTTAAGAATATTTCTCACTTACATTCTGATACATTGCTCAATGTGGTGAGCTGATTTTGAGCATTGAAATGCTCGCTGATGACACCGACAAAGAAGGGTCTGATGCCTATGAGAGGTTTATATTGAGCATTCATGATGTGCGTCACAAGGCTCTAGCCTGGCTGCAAGAAGTGAAAGATGGGGTTGATGATCCTCCAAATGTTGATGACGAGTTGGACGTCACAACTCAAAATGATTTAGTCCAGCAGTAGGCAACCCTGGTCCTCAAGTGCTGCTATCCTGCATGTTTTCCTTGTTTCTCTGCTCCAACACACCTGATTCAGTGGTTAAATGACCTCTTCATGTTCTGCAGAAGCCTGTTAATGACACACTGATTCAAATGAGGTGTGTTGGAGCAGAGAAACCAGTAAAACATGCAGGATGGTGGCTCTCCAGGACCAGGATTGCCCACCCCAGATTTAGCCAGTGAACCTCCAGCTGACACAAATGATGACAATGCAGTGTCGGCATTAAAACTACGAGCCCTACAAAAAGAGGGAACAAAAAAACTTTACCTATTCCTCCTGGAATCAGTCTTCTGGACTGATGGCACCACTGTGCTGCATTACATCAGAAACGAAGGAAAAAACGCACCAAAACCTTTTGTCGCAAACAGAATTTGACAGATCCATGAAGTCACAGCAGCCTCACAATGGAAGCATGTCTGCACAGAACTGAACCCTGCAGATGATGTTTGTAGATGATTGTCAGTGGAGGAACTCCCAAGCAGTGAAGGGTGGCTCAAAGGCCCTGCTTTCCTTTGGCTGGAGGTGGAGTTTTAGCCTCGCCAGCCTGAGCTAGGAATCTTACCTCCAGAATCAGAGGTAAAGAAATCAAGTCAGACATGCACAATCTCTTCCAAAGTCACCGTTCAATCAGCAGTCGATTGTTTCATCCAGAAGTAATCCTCCTGGTGCAAACTGAAACAAGCTAGCGTACTGACCTCATGAGCGAAGGATAGTATTCTGAAGAAGACCGAAACCTGACTGTGCACCAATAACACTGATCAACATGAAACTGGAACACATTACCATCATTGACTGCATCCAACCCTCCATGTTCACCAATCCACAGAAAAGTGAGAGCCTGGGTTTTAATTTTTGCTGTGAAGCACTTTGCAGCTTTAGTTATTTATTAAGTGTTATATGAATTAAACAGACATTGCAGTGGGTTTGGATCAATAAATCCCAGCAAGGTTAATTAATTAATGAATTGACTACATGCACTCTGTCTTTCCCTGACTTTAAACACTTTGTTACAAAGATTCAGCTATTTCTATCAAGTCCCTTTTATATTTTATTTTAGCATGAAATAATAAAGGGCGTGAAAATGACAGTTTTGCTTTATTTTATGAACCTCGGCTAATGTATGGGTTTCATTTATTACACAATTTCCCTTCTCAACATGTCTCCTCAAACGATAATCTGTCTTTTCTCCTCGGTTAAAAACTACAAATGGCTTCTAGTAGGCTCACCTGTTCGCTCCGGTTACTATGACTACTTTCCCCATGTCTGTCCGCAGCTCGAGGTTCAAAAAGAGACGGAAAACGACTCCGAGCAGTTTTGTGGACGCTGTGGACAGCCCATCGTCCGATCCGCCCCCAGGACAAGCAGCCTGTAGCTCCGGCAGAGACGTGGTGTGATTGGATGACAACAAACAGCCAGCCAATCAGAGACCTCGACGGCACGCGAAGAGGCCCAAAACTAAGAGTGAGCGCATCGATTTAAAGCGACCCGTCTCCCTCTTCTCGAAGAAAGCGGCAAAAAATGAATGGTTTCGAAAATATTTTCGACATATTTTGTGTCTTTATTTACAACTACTCAACTATATACAGTAAATTAATTTCTGAAAAGGTACAAAAACGTGTTTATAAAACAAGATAATCGGTATAAAAAGAAGTCATTATTATCATGCCTTGGTTTATGCTAAAAAAAACCCAGCATAAATATACATTTAACAATAATATCCCACATCTGACACTGTGCTGAGACTCTCTAAAGAAAACACAAACATACAAATATAGCAAGGATATAAAATATATATTAAACAAATACAATATAAGAAGTAAAGAGCAACAAAAAATACACGTACATGTAACCTATATGTTGTGTTCATATTGTTAATTAATATTATCTACAGTGCAGAGTTTATTTCAAGTGTATATTACTGTATATAGCTATTATTTACAGCACCGCTGTGACAAAGACACATTAAGAAATTGGTAAACCTTTTGAAATGTTTACACTTATTCTCAAAATCATTTTTCATGCAATGTGACAGTTCGTGGTAAAGAAAAGTTAGTTTGGAAAATATCAAAGTTGTTAAAGATAATCACACTTATTTACAAAACCTTATCTTTAAAAAAATCCAGATCTTGCAACAGGACTTCATCATTTAAATCCAGGCAAAACATCTGATATTTGAAGCTTGAGGCATGAAGTCAAACATATAAACTGTGAATACAGCTCAAAAATGTAACTTTATGATGGGATTTGTTTGTGCAGTAACACCAAGTAGCTGTTGCCTCTCATTAGGAGTCAGTACCTAACTATGTGTGCAGGCTTGCCAAACTGAAACCGACCTACGCTGAAAAAAGATTAAAATGTAAAACACGTTTCACAACTAATCATACGGTTCTTTTTCAACTCATATTTTGCTGATGAGAAGCCAGTTTTCTGTCAAATTCACTGACTACATTTGTTGAACAGATTCGATGCTGTTTATGTTGTTGAAGTGACGTGTTGTATAACACCATTTTACTTGTTAGACACGGTAAATTGAGATACATTTGCAATGAAATGTCTAAATGTCTCCAACAAACTGATTTCTCTATATTGTGCCCGACAGCTGTGTGGAACACGTACTTTGGGTTTTGAAAAGTCAGGATGTTTGCCAGTGTTCTTGTTAAATTCAATGTAATAAATAGGATTTACAGTACATTTTAACACACTTCGCTGTTAGATTAACACTTTCTGTAGATGTTTCCATTTGATATGTATGAAAGTGATAAATGTTACTCTGAAAGTGTTAAATTAGCATTTTCTAATTTGCTATGCGTCTCCCATCTGCTCTGCCACGCTCTCCATCAGCTGAGTGTGAATCTCCTGGAAGCTCGGCCTTTCCTTGGCGTTTCTCCTCCAGCAGCTCAGCATCAGGTCGCTGTAGACTCCATCAGGACAGCAGAGAGGCTTCGGCAGGTACACCTGGGAGCATAAAACCATCAGCATCAGTGGGTTAGAAAAGTATCACTCAAAAGGCATATTGGAGATTCCCCAAACACGTGAAGAAGATGATGGGATTTGGCCATCAGGGACAACATAATGTCAGGTGAAAACACAACACCTTTCATCCTGCTGAGAACACCATTCCCACTCTGAAGCATGGCAGTGGCAGCATCATGCTGTGGGAATGTTTTTCATCAGCATGAACAGCCTTTTATTTTACATTTGAAAACATGAGAGCTGAAACCTACTATCAACAGTACAAAGAGTGTGTATCATGCAGTCTGAACTCAGGATGTGTAGGCTCCACCTGCTCAAAGCTCACCTGCTTGCCCTGGTTCCGGAAGAACTCGCCCGTGTTTTCAATGACCTGCTCGTCGGAGAGCTGGGAGTACGGCTGCTCCTTACACAGAGTCAGGATTTCCCACAGAGTCACTCCGAACGCCCACACATCGCTGGCCATGGTGAATTTACCCTGAGAGGAAAAAAAATCCCCCAAAACAACAAGATTACTGCCAACCAAACCCATTTTATAATCAGAGTAGTAGACTTAAAGATTACCACTCGAGATTGCTTTGGGGTAAGTGGTCTTAGTAAAAAAAAGATCTAATGTGGAACCATAATCTGATGCCATTTTCTATCCTAAACATTTGTGGAGTTACACCATCGACAACCTTCTGTGTACTATCTTACAGATGGACAGATAGGTATAATCTAGGGAACAAAGAGTTTGACATTTCAAAGTTGTTATTTTACTCAGATGTCAAGCTAGAGCATAGACGATGTTTTAACATAGGGGTCACCTATGTCCTTAACCTTTGACCCCATGACCTTGAAATCAACAGGAACCATCCTTGACCCTTGAGGGGTCCAGCTGTGCAGTTTCGCATTTCTGTATTCAAGGGTTATCAGTTTAGAGCTTGGACGAAAACGTCCCATCTTAGGATGGGTGTATAAAAACAACAAAAACGGATTAAATGCTGACAGAAACCACCACTCACAAACAAAATGCTACAGTTATAACCTTACTGAACTTTAAGTTTAAGTTTTTAGACACAATAAAGGAATACTTGGGCCATTTCAAAATGGAGGTAAACTTGTATTAAACACAACCAGGGACCAATGTACTGATGTAATAAAAGTAGATTGTCCCATGTTCTCCCTTCTCTTACCAGGAGGATGCTCTCCCATGACATCCAGCGAATGGGCAGCACTGCTCTGCCCTGAATCCGGTAATAATCCCCTCTGTAGAGGTTCCGGCTCATGCCGAAATCGGCAATCTTGATGGTGTAGTTCTTCCCCACCAGGCAGTTACGAGTCGCCAGGTCACGGTGGACAAAGTTGAGAGAGGACAAGTACTTCATCCCAGAAGCGATCTGCACCGCCATGCCAATCAGCTGAGTGTAACTACAAAACAGGAAGTCACAGGACGGACAAAATTCACACTGCACTCACAGAAAATGCATATTTCTCAGGTTGAAGTCCTACCTGATCATATCCATCCTCTCTTCCTGACCTGTCTTGTCTTTATCAGTGGTCTCTTTCAGTCTGAGGCCACCCAGGAACTGATTCAAGTCTCCGTTTTCCATGTACTCTGTGATCATGCACAGAGGATCTTTGTCCACGCACACCGCCAGCAGGCGGACGATGTTAGGGTCCCTCAGGCGAGACATGATTCGTATCTCCTTCAGGAAGTCGTTCCTGCAGCACATGGATGATAAACGGTTATCAATCGGACTTCACGACTGAATGAACAGAGCTGCTCAGCCAGCTGCCTTTTACCTGGCATTCTTGTTCGCATCTTCACGCAGTTTTTTCACAGCTACGAGCAGAGACTCTTGGTTCCCTTCAGCTGACAATTCCTCATCCAAGAAGTCCCTCAGGCCCTCAGCCTCACACAAGTGTACCTGTGTGGAGAAGCAGTCCATCATCCACTTGGCACCACTTACTGTACAACCTCCGTTTTAGCACTTTTAATCTCACAGTCTAGTGGTTTTGCCACACACTGAGCTCTGTGATTGATTTTATTTTTAAAATATTCCCCTCAAAGTGACACCAAGCGAGTGATGACAACAACAGAAAGGGTTCATTATAAACAAACAGGGCTGGAAAAAACCCCCCAAAGTGATCATACTTCTCCAAACTGGCCCTCTCCCAGCTTCTCCTTGAAGGTGAGCTTCTCTCTGGGAAACTCCCTCATGGATGAGTCTGCTCCTGTAATCAGACTCATGTTGACAGCTGTGATGGAGTACGTGCTGCTGTCTGAGGACTCCTGCAGACTGATGATGTCTGCCTCTGCGTAGTGCGGAGCGCTGTCTGAACCACCGGCTGCTCTGCAGGAGGCGCCACACTCTGGAAGACAAACAAGCAGCTTTCAGGACCTGAAGCGTTAGTTGACCTCCAAGCAAAGCCGTGAGAAGTAAGGGTGCGAAGGGTGCTGCAGCCTCTGATTTATGTCAGAGGACATGTGTGTCCAAATATATACTTAAAGAATGAGAATAAAACAGATTTCCATAGGCTGCATATGTCGAAATTCCACTAATATTAGATATTATTCAGTTTTGTGACTCTAGTACGTAAATTAAAACTATTACTGTATATCTGTGCACAAAATTTAAAAAGGCAGATTAGCATTAGATCATGACTGCAATTTTATAGATAATGTCTGCCCAACATATGCATCATATTTTGAATGTCCATATTGACATGAGACAACATGCACTGGCGGGTTTTTCTTATGGTTAACATGAACGAAACAAATAGTTAAAAAAGTGTGCAGTTCACTGCATGTATTTATGTGATGACTCACTGAGATCGCTTCAATTCCATTACAACCATGGTGCTTTTTGTCTTTTTATGCTACTTTTAGCTTAGCTGATTTTAGCTTTTAGCTGTGGTTTAGCCAACTTTAACTTGCAGCTACTGTTTAGGTCGTTTTAGCTTTTAGCTACAGTTTTGCTCATTTTATAATTTTAGCTGTGGTTTAGCTAATTTTACCTACTGTTTAGTTAATTTTATGTTTTGGCTACAATTTATCCAACTTTAGCTTGCAGGTAGTGTTTTGCTAATTAAGATTCTAGCTACTGTTTAGCAAATTTTAGCTTTCAACTACAGTTTTGGTGGTTTCAGCCTTGTAGCTGTGGTTTAGCTCATTTTAGCTTTTAGCTGTTGTTCAGATAATTTTAGCCTTGAGCTATAGTTTTGCTGATTTTAGCCTTTAACTACTTTTTTTCATTTTAGCTTCTGTTCTGCTGATTTGAATCTTCAGTTTCAGCACTCAGAGGGTCTGCAGCTGGTCCTATGATCCGCCTCTGATGGTTGTACTCAGCTTCATGCTCACAGCCCCCCTAAAGGAAACACTTTTCCATGGCGCTGCCTCAGTTTACCGAGGTGTTCGCTGGACTGGGCAAACTCGGGCAGTTTTCGGATGAGGCGAGAAGGCTCCTGGTAGTCGGCACGGAGGGGGTAGACCCTCTCATACATGGAGGTGGAGCCGCCCACGCTGGACAGGGAGGAGTGATGGAGGGAGAAGGCCTGGGTCTGCACGGCCAGACGGGCCGTCAGCTCATCATCCAACAAGCGGCGAGACGCCTACAGAGAGAGCGTTGGTGATGGGTCAGAATCGGTTCAAACACGAACACCTCACAGGGTTGCCATGTCTGGATATAATCCCCAAAACTCAACTTAATGCAGATTTGGATTTGATTCTGCGTACGGGCAAAAGGTCAATCCAAGCTCGTTAAACAGCTTTTAAAAACACATACAAAAAAACAATTAAACCAAACTAGAAACAACAATTCTAAATAATTTGGAGCTTACTTTTGTAATAATCTAAACAGACAAAATACCAGTTCAGCTAAATGTTGTTTTGATGGAAAAACTGTAAGAGAATTAAAAAAAACCTGAGTGAAGCTGCTGCCCATGGCTCATTAGGACCACCATGTAAATCAGAGCTTTAACATGTTTATTTTTTCTTAATCTCGGTTATTTTTATTCTTCTTATTTAGTTTGTTTAAAAATGTCAGCATTTTGTCAGCTTAGATCAGTGGTTCTTAAAGCTGGGGTGGGGACCCCAGTGTGAGTCATGAAACACCAAGTGGGAATCCTTAGATCATCTCCAAATATCAACTTACATTTAAAAAACACTTGTTTATGTCATCTTTTCTCTATCACTTTGACAAAAGACAAAAACAGCATTCATAAATGATTAAACAATAATGTGGATGTTAAGACTGTAATCATGCAGATGTTTTATTGGGTTATTAGTAGGTTTTGTATATTTAAACCGGCGAGAGCTTTCATTTTGTAGGTCAGGAGCTAAAATGCTTGGGAACCACACATCTTAGATTATTAGATTATTATAAAATTAAATTCCAAAAAACTACCAGACTTGATGGAGGAAAGTTGAGGGATGTTGGAATTTTGGGCAGAAGTTGCATTGTTTCCCTTCATAATTTCTTTCTACTTTATTTTATTCTTTTTGTGTCTTCCTTAATGACAGATCATTTTCTGATTTATCAGAATATTTTATATATATATTTTTTGTCAGTAGATTATTGTCTTTGTGAGAGTACGCAGCTCAGTGCGTACTCCTCTGTCCAATAACTCAGCTTGACCTGATCAGATGAGTCCAATTCTAAAATAATATTACTGATATATAAAAAAAAAAGTATTCTCACCTTTTCAAGCATCTTTAGCCAGACCTGCCTCCACAGTATGATGACTATGATGGTCGATAGGATGGCTATAATAGCCACCAAGCAGCCAATCAGGATCCTCGTACTGCTGTCATCCACTTTGTGAGTGGGGTCATCTACTAAAAAGACATTATTATGGTATACTTGCACAGTGCTCTTTGTGTTTGATGACAAATGAACTGAGAAGCCTTCATGAGCAGTAGGCTCAGAGACTGCCAGCAGGGGGCAGTGTTTGATCAGAAAACATTTTCTTTGCTTAGCTTTAAAAGTAAACTGCTAACCTGGCGGTGTGTTTGCAGGGGGTCCCTGTTTGTGAGACAGCAGTGATGTGTTGTAAACTGCAGAGCCTGTGAGACAAAAAGGGAGGAAAAAATAAAACCAAGAAGCAAACATCCAACCAAGTCTGCTCCAGCCCAGTCAACATGGTGGCAATATGGTGTGGAATTAAAGGCTTTAAGGCAGTGGTGTCCAATCTTGGTCCTGGAGGGCCACTATCCTGCATGTTTTAGATGTTTCTCTGCTTTGAAACACCTGATTTGAATGACTGAGTGATTATCAGGCTTCTGCAGAATTCAAAGACCCGCTGAAAAGCAGGGAAACATCTAAAACATGCAGGATAGAGGCCCTCCAGGACCAGGATTGGACACCACTGCTTTAAGGGGTTTCTACCTGACTGGAAGGCCACCTCACTGAACAGCATCCACTGATCGCCGAAGTGAAAACGACACTTGATGCTCCTGGCTGTTCGGTCCCTGAGGGGCACCGGGACAAAATGAGCGCCGTGGCTCATGTCGTCACCAGGCGGCCTGAAAGTGACGGGGTCAGCCTCCCAATCAGACCCTGACCTGAAGTAACACGTGACCTGTCTGAACACCCTCACTCCACGGCTCACCATGTTGTTGCAGTGAACCTGTGGGAGAGGAAACGGGTTTTTGGTTCAAATGTTGGGAGTCCTCGATGAGCAAGCACCACCGTGTAACTCCAGTGACACAAAGCTATTTCACTTTGGTCTTAGCTGCGTTTGGACTAGCTATTAGCTGATCAGTCCTGTCAGAATTAAACTTTTTATCCAAACTGTGGTTCTACAAAGAGCTATCTGCAACAGGTAAGATATTAACTGTTCATAACACAGAATCTCATGTATGAAACACCCCGCCTTGAGAACTATTGCTCAATACTACCTTAAAAAGTACACAAAGCTTTGTCTCTGCTGAGTTAAAATATAACAAGAGGTTTCTATCCCTATGCAGGTTGCTGCAGCACAAAATTTATGTACTTGGCCAGAATGCCGCAGCACTTTATTCAACACGGTGTCAGCTCAGCAGGTTTAAAAATAATCCATTGTTTCACTTTTACGCTGCCGAATAACTCCACCACCCCACCCACCCACATGGAGTTCGTACCTTCATGGAGGTGAAGTTCCGGATGTGGTCAAAGTCAAAGATCATCTCTACGTAACCTTTGGGGAAAGTCTTGTTGCTCCATCCCACATAGTCGTATCCAGGCCACACACCGTGAATGTGGCTGTGCAGAAAATCATCCAAACCCCACGTGCCGTCTGTCAGCTGGCCGAGGCCCTTTGTCAGTCTGCTGGAGGGATTTTTGGTCAAGAGACAGAAATTAGCGCATTCCTTTCTTTCATTCTGGACAATAAGAACCACTGTGGCTGAAAAATAAACTTGATGAATGCACTATTGGCTTCTCTGGCTCGTCAAAAAGTCCAACCTCTCAGCTAATGTGCCGTCATACACAGAGTCGTTAAAGAAGACATCCAGGCCTCTGTAGATCATTTGGTGTCCATCTGGAATGCTATAAGACATCAGACCATCTGTAGAGGGCACGCAAAATGAACATTTTGGACTCGTTTTTGTGTCCTCATACAATACTGTGCACTCGAACAACATTTTCAGCAAAGAGTAAAAAACAAAAATAGACAAAAAACTCCAAGGAGTTCTGACTAACCCAGCCATTCACAGCCGTAGAGCTCCACTCTCATGCACACGATCATGGAGGGGTCAGTGATGGGCATGAAGCGGACGAAATGAGCCACGATGGGCGGCTCGAGATCCTTCAGCACCGCGTCGTAGGCGTTCTTGTTGCCCTCGATGACCTGGCAGAGGACAGGAAGCAGGGATGGTTGAATTAGCGTGACGTGTGTCTTTAATGAAGACATCCATTAAAGAACAAAGGTAAACTCTGTTGATGATTAGTTTGGACACTCACTGACGAAAGAAGTAACGGAATGGTCCAATTTAGATTTAATTTGGTCCACATGCAATTTGAAGATGAGCATGTATAGTAACTGATGGGATTTGTCAAAGCTCACATTATTCCTCAGTGGTAACTTTTGATTTTACGGTTTTGTTTTCCCACTTTTTAATTTTTATTCTTTTACCAGCAAAGAATGCACCATTTTTGTCCTTTAGTGAAAAAATAACTCAAACGACTTCAATAAGTGAAAAAAAAAAGACTCCATCACTGAAAATGTGGCTTAAAATCCCAATGATGTGCACTTATAAAAAAAAAATATGTGAAAAACATTTTATTTGTACTTTCAAAAACTGAAAACACACAACCCTGACATTTCCTGAGGGTTCCAAAGGTTTGTCATTTAAGAAGTTGCTCATATTTGTAGAAAAATCATTAAAATCCTATTCTTACCAATAAATGATCCACCATCTTAGTCTCACCTGACCCCACCCCTGACTTTTATCTTTCACATAAAATGTCCTGCTTGTCTTTTATTTTAATTTTTTGGCGCAGATTAAAACGGTAAATCTTCTGAATCTGTCCTGTTGCTGTAAGGAGCCAGACAAAAGTATTAAATTTATGGTAACAGAACAAAGGTCTTGCCTGACAATAAGTCAAACATCACCGGAAAAGTATCTTAGTCTATAATGCTTAGACATAAATTAGATGCTTCCAGCCGTCCTATCCTAACCTTTCTGCCAATCTCCTTATAATGGATAAAAATGTATAATGTATATTTACTGTTTCTCAGAATGAAGGGCTGAAACTTCTCACTTTCAAGTTTTATATATTTATTTTCTATGTTTTTCATTGTGACTAGAAAAACTGAATTTCTAATTAGAGTCGGTTACATTTTTCCCCTCTCAGGATAATATGCTTCAAGGGTTGTTGACTAAAATTTGTGCCTGAATTTACATAACTCGAAGCTCTCCGACTGATCTCAAATGAAGGAGCCGAGGGGCTCGCTCAGCCCTTTGAATGTAGTTGCTTTGAAGACAGAGCTGCAGATTTTGTGGTTGGAAACTCAGTTGTGTTTGTGTTTTGGTCCTACGACAAACGTATGCAGCCAATAACCGATGTTTCATTTTGTATTAAAATTTCTAAAATGTGAAATGCCACATTGTTTTTCTTGACGTATTCTGCCTCCACAAGGTGCTCTCATGCGCCCTCATCACTCTCCATACGTCTGCAGCATGCTCGCACAATGTTCCTACCACGTTTGCTCACAAATGCACCACGCCCTGGCTGTGTAGGAGGAAACAGCACTTAGCAGCCTGACAGGATGCAGCAGAATCTTGAGTACATCCACCCTTTTTCATCCAGTAGGCCTGACCATAATTAGAACAAGTGCTTCTTGTTGTGTGTCCAAAAGTTGTCCAGTTGAACATGGCGCAGTTTGTATTGGTGCGCACAGAGTGTGGTTTAGTTGTTGGAGTTGCGTGGTGTCATGTGCGCACTTCAGTAACTTACACGAAGTGCAGCTTGGGGTTGTAGGGTTGATAGGGTTGTAGCTTAGCCTTGGGGCCAGCCCTGACAACTGATCCGCGTTGATTTGCACGGCTATGGTTCGAATTATTGAAGGTGAGAGGGTGAATGACCCGTCCTTACTGACACTCCAAACCTCTCCCATTATTCGGGCATTTAACAAGTAGAAATAATTTGGGTAATCCTAACTGACTTCAAACAGGAAAGGTTTAGTCTGATTTAATGTCAGACATTGAGAAAAAAATGGTTCTGTGCCTTTTTATACAGTGGCTGGAAACATCTGGTTTCAACTGTATGTAATAGGCAGCAAAGCAAAGAAAACATTTGCCTGGCTCCGCAAGCCTTGAATTTGACCACGTTTTCTCAAAAAAGAATGAAATACTCTGCAATAGTCCTTAATCATAAAACAATGGCTAGCATTAGTCCTTGGTAAAATGAATGTCCACAGTGTTGCGTTGTCTCTGACATGTTTAGAGTTTCTCTGTATTCAGAATGACGTTCTAAACTTCAGAAACAGTGTGGAAAGGGCAAAATAAATGTGTTGTAAAAAGCTTAAATGACTGTCACTTGTTGTTTCCTGTATGTGTAGTGTTTTTGCTTGAAGTGACCATTCTTACTTGTGATTACTGCATATCTGCACTATATGGGAGTAAGAGTTGTTCTCTGATTGTCACGGTAAAGTTCAAACTCTGCCTGCCACCACACTCCACCCATATGTTGCCATCCCAACAATAAGTCAACATATCTTCACTAAAGATATTTCTGCATGCTCAAAACGCTCCATAACTTATACTTCCTTGAAGCCCTCGCCAAAACCAAAACCTCGTCGTAGTGAGGTCATCATCCAGTGTAAAGAGGATCTACGTAATCTACTGAAACAGAGGTACGACGAAGCAGAGTGTCTGTATGAGTGCAGCGTTTTTGAAAATTCCCTGTGTTACATTTATGACTGCCTGCATTGTTTTTGTCAATTCATCAACTGTTCTCATAGTTTGGAAAAATCCATCTTTTATCTGACAAAGGCTCTAAAAACTAAAGACAAAAGATTTTAGGGTTCTGGGTCTCGTTGTTCTATTTATTCCTACGCTTTGTTGCAGATCTGACTGAAATTCTGTTTGCACATTTGCAAAAAGCAGATGTGCAGTTTGCAGATGTGCTCACCTGCCTTCCGCTCCTGTCTCGCCAGCCCACCCAGTTCTTGCCGTCACGACTGTACTTGATTCTGTACCTTTGGGCAAACTCGTTCCCCATGCCGTTGGCATGGCGACCTTGCGTGCCCACCAGCGTGATGAAGTGCAGTGAGCGCAGGTCCACCTGGAGGTACTCTCTGAAATCGTCGGGCTCTGACACGATGTCAGGACACCAGGCCCCATCACCGTCCCCGTTGTCAGAGTCGAGTCTGCAGGAGAGCGAGAGGAAAAGAGGAGGGAGGGCACAGAGTTCACTCTGCAGGCTGATTGATGATGTGTCAGCCTTGCTGAAAGGCAAATCAAGTAGAGGTGAGGTAATAAAATCAAAGTTGCCTTCCAAATCTTGCAGCAGTAGACTCAGACCACTGACTGGAAGCAGAGATGTCCTCATCCTGAATCTGCCCACTGCTCATACCCAGAGGATAGCGGCACGTTTCTGTAAACACACAAGGATTCACAGATAAACATGGGTAAAAAAAAAGAAATACTAAATGTGTTTTTGCATGTGGGCGTAAGGGAGTAAAGGCTTCCATGTGCCATTTCTTTCCCCCTTTTCATATATTTGCAGGCTAATTGGTCAGGCTCATCCCTCCCCCCCAACTCCTTTTTCCTGCAGCCCTGAAAGGCCTCTAAAGCCAAACAGAGGCATCAGTGTGTAGGTGCCAGTCTAAGCAAAATGAAAAGGGAGGGTCCACTGAGCTGCCCACTCTTTACTTTTCATGTGTTTTCATGATGTATACCACTGGGATGTGAGGAAATCATCATGACTGACAATAGAAGAAACTTTGGAGTGACAATATAATTTACAGAACAACTTTGCGGTGATCTGTGCTCTTTCCATAGAGTTTCTTTTTTTATTAAAGCTGCCCGTGCACGGACATTGAACCACCCTTATTACTATTTTTTGGTTTTCATCACATTGTTTTATTCACGGCTTTAGAAAAAAATGACAATCAAATGTACAGTTTGTTTAGAAACACTGTGCTGGGACTGTAGGAGTACACTATACAACACAAAATTTGCAAAATATTTCTAAATAGACATGTTTTTTTTGCAAAACAAGTGAGGAAACTCAGCCCTCTTTGGAGCTGTACAACACAGACGTGCTTCTCAGTAGAAACATCGTCAAAGATTACAGGGTCACAGAAGGTTGGACTTTACGTAACTGAACTGGTATTTTGATGTTTTTTTTTAAAAAGTTTTTACAAAACTGCAGTTTAAGTTTTATGAATTTGAGAGATTTTACCTCAGAATGCTTAACTGACAGGATAATAATGTCACACATTTAACCCTCTCAGGCTCAAATTAAGTTTAGTAACAGGAAATCAGATATGTTGTTGCAACGCCTGCCTTGAGAGGGTTAACATTTCTGAGCTAGTGATGCTAGGACTCCCGGCTTTCTCCCAAATCAGTGCAGAGTGGGCACATCCAAACTCCCATTGACTTCCATTGTACCTGAACTCAGATTTTCCTCTTCAAAACTGAAGTGAAGGGTCTTTTTACCTTGTCATATCTCCAACAAAATCACTTTAGGGACATAAAAACCGATGTGCGACAACTAGATACTTTTATTCTTTAGGAATTTTTCCTAAACAACTTATAGTTTTTTGAAGTTTACTTCTTTGTTTCTGTTTCTGTCTGCCTGTCTTTTAGGAGTGCAGTCAAGGAGTGAGAGACACAGGTGTGGGGGTTACCATGGTGACCCTAATGAGCCACTGGCAGCAGCTTTAACATTTCTTCTGATCCTCTTCTACAGATTATACATCAAAACATTGGCTTCTTTTCACCTTAGATTATTACAAAATGAAGTTCAAAGTTACTATTAGCTGCATCGGCACCTATTTCTAGTTTCTACTATTGTTTTCTGTTTCTTATAGAATATTTGTGTTTTACTCAGAATTCCACAAAAAATCCTCTCATGAACTTTTAGGACGCAGATGAACAAACAGGCCTTTGACTGCTCAGATGAGTGCATGTGTATGAGTGTGTGTGTCCGTGTTTCTTATACCTACAACTCCAAACCTTCTACCGTTTTTTTGCCCCCCTGCTTGTGAAAGGTCTGCTTGTTCGGAAGATGTTTGCTTTCTGACCATTAGGTAAACCACGCACACGCACACACACACACACACACACACACACACACACACACACACACACACACACACACACACACACACACACACACACACACACACACACACATACACACTAACAAACACATCATGCATTCTGAGCCCACCCACCTAAATGTTGGATCAACAAGCTAATTCCTCAAACTCATAAAGAAAGTTATTTTAACGTATAATGTCATATTCTAAAATGTTTGTTTTCTTCTGCTGTAACCTCTCATTGGATAAAGCTAATCTTATGGATTTATAAGCTGCTGATTGTTGTGTGCAGCGATCAGGGTGAACAAGTTCAGTCAAACTTTTCTTTGTTTAAAGCCGGTCAGCTTCAGGAACATAATAGTCTACCTGGGTTGACTTGGGCTTTGATGGAAACAGTCAGCAGGATGAAGAGGACAAGGTGTGGGACCAGTTTGACCTCAGAGATCTTCATCTCTTCTCACCAAACTGCTCTCCTGAAAGACAAACCGTGGAGAAGCAAAACAACTTGACATATCACCTTTTTAAATCTTAGATTTCTGTGGCAAAAGCCCGTCTTATAACAAGATTTCTGCTAAAAAGAATCTTAAAATGAACAAAAGACAGATTAAAGGTTCTAAAAGCTAAGTTTAATAGTGGCATCCTGCTGTTGCAAATCTAAATACTCACCTGAAATTTATAGCACTATGAAAGTCTGGCATATATATATATACCTCTGACACAGCATACTCAACCATTCAATTACTATCATTACCATTAAATGTGGTGCACTGACATAAAAAAGTAGTGCAGAGAGCATTGTGATTCCAAAAATAAACCCAAATGGAGCCCAAATGATAAGTCTTGATGAACAATGTCCTGTTTGAACAGGAGAGCTTTTAAATCAATTTGGTCCCCAGACTCACACAAACTACCAGTACTTTGTTGGCAACTTTAAGAAATAAATGAATTTTACTTACGTTTATGAGTTCTTCTCTCCTTATTACGAAAATAATCGGTTTCTGACAGTATTCCACATCTTCCCCTGGCCTCCTCTTTGGAAGTTATTTCTAGAAATGGAAAGAGGCTCAGGGAGAAGAGGAAGAGGAGGAGGAGGAGGAGAGGGAGGAAATGCAGGCTAATGTAAGAGTCGTCCTGTCTGGAGGAAAGAAACAGAGAAAATACCACACTTTGGGCCCATGAGGTGAGGCCAGAATACCACGACTCTACCTGATCCATGAATGGTTCCAGTTATGACCCAGAGACGGGAGAGCCGCAGTGTGTGTGTGGCTTCCTACAAAAGCTACTGACCAAAATATGGACTGGAGTTCATTTCCCTGAAGAGAAATACTTGCTGAAGTGAACATGGAAAAAAACGAGAAGAAAGAAAGAAAGAAAGCCAGGCCATCACAAAACAATTAAAATCACAATGAACACTCAGGCCGTTAGGAGAACAGGAACAGAAGCCTGCCGCTACTAAAACAGGAAGAATAATAAAGTTTTGTGGTTGTCACTCCAAAGAAAAGCTGGTTCTGCTTTGATGTCACGTTAGTTTTCCATATTTATTCAGCTGCTGTCAGGGCATGAATCCTTGACACTAAATTAAACAGACTGGCATAGCTGTCGTTTGGGTGTTTTGTTACATTTAATAAAATGTAAAAGCCAGAAAAATAACTCTCCTATGAAGCAAAATACTTTTAAAAATTAGAAGTTCATCCTGGTCTTATTAATAATGACTTGCGCATTTTTTTTTAATCATACAAAGTTAGCGTCTGTGTTCTTTCTGTCAAAGGTTATGCTCATCTACACACACACTAAAAACTGCTGGGTTATTTTGATAACTCAGTTGTTGGGTTAAAGCTGTTGGGTCAAAGGTTGGATTGGTTTGTCTGAATATTTTGGATCAAAAAGTTATGAACAGCTTTCCTTACTGATCTGATCTATCCTTAAACTAACCATGCCAGTTCGGCAGAATCACTAACTTCTCTACTGGTGTGAATTCCTAATTAAACTTAGCTTTCTAAACCTAAAATACCAACATTCTTGCGTGCTTAATAACCTCCAAACCTAGGCCCCAATCTCAAAAGATTCTTGTATTTACATAATTTACAACCAAATATGTTTTCCATAAAGGAATAAAGGTTAAAAGTTGTTTCAAAATATTCCTTTGTTAAATCATCTTGCATGAAGCTTCACTTAAAGTTCATTGTGATATTGTTATTCCTCAGACTACATTTATGCCACGGTACAGGTAATTCTCTTCAGTCTTCCTAAAGACCAAACCAAGGGATAAACAAAGCCATGTACTATATAAACCAGTCATTTTATATTCTCAGGTGTTTTATTCCACCCCGAGCAGAACACAGAGATATATGACGGGGATTCAGCAGAAGGTGAGCAGAACGTCACGGGCTATTCTTCTTTCTAATCAAGCAAATAAAAGTAGAGGCCAACTGCTGGAAGCCGCCCACTATGTGTGTCAGCAGCTGCATCAGCAGAGCTGCAGGATGTCGTGGCTGGATGTGGGCGGGTAATGGCTGATATTATTCATATTTTCCAGCTCTTCTGCTTACACCAAGCTACTGCCGCCTGCAGACATGCTGTGTTTAATGGGAGCTGACCCTGTATAATGAGCACAGCTGGTGGAGCTCTAATGATAACAGAGAGCCATCACCCTCACAAAGGACTTTCTGCATCTCATTTTCTTAAGCAACACGAAAGAAGAAAACACCTTGAAAAGGTCAGCCCAGGAGCCGATGCTGCCCATTGTTCCATCCGTGACACATTTCAGTTCAGATCAACCCGCGATACGTTTCAGTAATTTGTAAGGCGCATCAAAAATACTCCACACAGCACGACCGCAGATGGTATTTGAGAAAGGGCATTTAATTCCACAGGGGAAGGGGAAACATCGAAGTAAGTGCTCTTTCCTTTTTAGCGCGATTCTTGTGAGGAGACATAACCTTGGAGAAAAAATGTGGGAGACGGACAGAAAGAGCGAAAGAAGGGAAGGGAAAGAGGCGACGAGCTTCATTCAGGAAACAGGGGTGGAAGGTGAAAGAGTTTAAGCGGGACAGAGGAGGCGTCCCAGTTCAACAGTTTATGGGACAAACTCACAGCCAGGATGTTGGATTTGAGTAAACACACACGTCTTATAGCTATTTGGCTCCACTTTTCTCTCATTTCCAAACTTCCCAAGGCATTCTCTTTAGGAGCAACAGTGACACAGCAGTTGATCACCGCTGGACTGCAGCGTGCATGAATAACACTGACAGTACAAGGTGGCTCCTTGTTAAAGCAGCAGAGACTAGACTGAAAGCAGAACCTGTCCTGTTTGGTAATCTCCTCCAAAACGTAGCAAGTCAGAAAAAAAAATAATTTATTAATCACATAAAGCAGGATACAGAACAAACTGTAATAAAATATGGAGAGAAATTAGTCTCAATAGTCACAAAGGTGTATTTTGTGTGTACAACAATTTGTGGAAAAATTTGGGTGATTGTGAATGTTTATTATAAACCAAAAACAAATATCAGTCTGAGAATGTGTAAAGCTTTACCAGCTCAAACATAAAAAAACGAATGAATGCATGTTGCCTGCACAATCTCACGCAATATCAAACAGTCGGGTGCAATCTGTTAGTGCTCAGAGTTTGGGCTGGGGACGATATTCAGCTACTACCAAACTAAATTTGAGCTCATTATCTTTAAAACTGAGTTATAGCCATTGTTGTGTTTGCTGGGGAGCTGTCGTGGCCATCTTGAATCACGTTGAAATCGGGTTAAAATCCATCCTCTGGTTCATGAAATATGCCACTAACTTAACAGACAAACACACAAACAAAACATCACCCGCCTTTTGGCAGCAGATGGTAATTAAAATGCACAGATTGTTGTTCAGTTATGCAATACAGATTTGTGATTTTCACGAGACTAATTTCTGTAAATAGAAAAATGTCATGCTAACCTTTATTTGCAACGCACAAGGTCATAAAACCATCAGACTGTAAGTCAGTTTTAAACAGATGTATAATTAAATTTAAATATCCAAAAAAGTGTTGCAAGACTTCAGTTTTGCCTAGAAGAGATGACTGAGACAGTGTCCAGATGAATGTAACAAATAAAAGAAATGACCAAAACACAGTAAATAACACATATCCACACTATGATAAGTAATAGATTATGAAAGTGTTCATCATAAACTTTTCACAAGTAAAGGTTTGTAAACAGTATGTTTGATGGATATTCTCATAAAAAAACTGCCCTCTCAGGGTGAGAACTTGTCATTGATTGTCACAGGGACTTTTTAACAACATGTTGTTGTAATATCGAAATGTAATATCAAAACCATTCTGAATGAACTTGATGAATTTCAGCACTCGCCTGCCATCTTAATGCTTAAAAGCAACAAATCAAGACCTTTAGGTATATTATAAAATATCATTATGCCTGTTTATGTGTTTAAATCTGAGTGTCTCCAGCAATAAGGGCATAATTCTGATGTTTAAAACATTTTGAAAATATCTTTTTTTCTTTGTCTGATCTTGTCGGAAAGCTTGGTCTGCTTTTCTGGCAGAAACTAGACAAAAACCAAGCGGGTCACTTTCCATTATCTGTCCTATGAATTCTGTGAATAAAAGCTCTAGAAACACCATAGTCTGAGAAACTGTGTTCTGTGTAAAAAGCATTCGTTGTTACAGTGTGTGAACCAGTTTTTGGGTCTGTGAACAGCAAGCTGATGGGATTTGTGGCCAAAATGCTCCAGTTTTGTCCAAAGGAGATTCTCCCAGAAGCTTTGTGACTTCTCAATATGTATTTTGGCCAATTTCAGCCTGGCTTTTTATCATTTAGTGTCTTCCTCAGTTGTCTTCTATTAAGTCCATTTTGGCTCAAACAGTGACAGATGGTGTGATCTGACACAGATGACCCTTGACCTTGGAGTTCACCTCTGATCTAATTGGAAGTTTTTTTGAGCTTTTTGGTTACCATTTATATTATCTGTCGCTTCAGTTTATTTTCCTCTTGTGGCCACATCTATGTCCACGTCCATAATCTTCTGAATAATAATTGTCCTGATTGTTTAAAACTTGTACTGGAACCAGCCTGCAGGGAAGCTGCTCCCTTTCTGGATTCAACTTTCTGGTTTTGGTCAGAGGTCTTCTTATTTTTTACAGTTTACGGCCGGTACTCAGTTTCAGTTTCAGCAACTGTACCCTAAAGCCAATTCTTAAACGACATTACCCACAGGGCATTGGCTGAATCTGATTGGGTCACTTTTAGAGGACCAGGCTCATGACTCATGAGGCACGATGACTGGTTAAAAGTTTAGCACAAGGTGCCAGTCAGAGGCACAGTTGGATGAGTGTTGGGAATCCAATCAGCAGAAGTGACGACTGTAATATACAGTCTACGGACAGAGAGGAGGCTCTTTACTGTAAATAAACAGTAAATCTGTTGGTAACTAAGTCTTGGCCAAACAAGATGTGGATGTTTAACATGGGACTGCCTCTACTTTTCCCCTACTTTGAGCACTAGCCATAACATGAACATAGCAACTTATAAACATCACACATATGCCTGAATAATGACTGTGTAGTGTAACCTAACTATAACATTACATAATATCATGTTACACTATGCTAACACACTGTCTGAACAGTGAACTTGAGGGTTTTTTATGTCTAATAGGTATTGCCATTGCTTGTCTTTTCTAACTGTCTCATTGGACCTGTTTATCAATGGTTTATTCCTTCATTTTCTTTGCACCTGAACTGCATAAATACATCATTGTTCATTGTGTCATGTGGTTGCTGCTGCGTACATATTGTGTTGGTGGATTAAGTGTCAATGTAAGAGTACAAACAATGTATACACATAGTTTTTCGTGTACCAATTGTACTGTCTCCGGTCGCATGAAGACCAACATTTTCTGCTGGTCATTCATTCCACATATATGAACCTGGAAGAAATTGATGTTCAAGTTGCTGTTGTGGGTTTGGTTTGGACTTTACTTCAAGTCGAGGAGAACAAAAGACAAAGTGTTAGACTGAGATATTCCAGAGCAGAGCAACAGAGGGCCCGAGCAGGAAGATGGTGGGTGAGACCATAGCTAGATGCTGACAGAAGACTGACAGTTCGTCATTACCACGGGCTGATGGAAGAACTGAAACAAGAAGACGCTAGTGAACACCACAAACACCCTGCAGCAACATCACATGTAAGAACAAAAAGTCACATCAGCAGAAACAAAATGCTTACACTAAGGCAGCGTAGCATACACCATGCTTATACCATTAGTACACTGTAACTTTCCCAACCTTTGTTGCAATATGTAACAGGAATGCATCATGAATGTTACAAATAGGTCATATACATCACAAGACTTAACATTTTACAACATACACCTGATTTTGTCACGTTTTGACCTATGTAAAAAACTCCACTCAATATACACCAACATAGGTGGCCAAATACAAAACATTGTGACAGAAGCCTAAAACTTCAACAGCGTTCACATCTAATAGTTCAAGTTTTAGGAGCTCTGGAATAAGGTCACATTAAAAAAAAAAAGAATTTATATTAACATTAACCCTTAAAGCAACACAACAATCTAACACAGACTCTTTTTTTTTTTTAAACAAAAGGATCTATATTTTTTTTTCTCACATGTCGAATGTGGACGAAAAGTCTTGAATTCATTCTTGGAGCAAGCGACTAAACTTTCAAGTGTCTAACAAAGAAGCTGCAGCAGACACTACTTGAGTTTTAAACGTGGGACTTGTTTTCTTGTTTTTTGAAGATGTTTTGTTTCTCATCCAAAGAGCTTGTGTGATAATACAAAATCTTGTGAGATGTGTCAGAGCTTGGAGGATGTTGTAAGGAACTCAGTACAGCTTTACACTTGAGCTCAGTACACACGAGGTTATAGCCATTTTTTGTGTTTGCTAAGGTTGACTAGCTAAAGTTGATTGCCATCTTGAATTGGATTGACTCCAAAAATAAATTAGTTGTAGATGAACATCAAATCTGATTATTTTCTGAAAAGTTTCATTAAAATCCATTCAGTGGTTCATGAAATATTTTGGTAGCAGACAGACAAATGCACAGACAGAGATGGGCAGAAGCATTGTTGCCGGCCTTTCACCTTTTTGGTGGCAGGAGATAAAAATAAGAAAATAAATTGCCATATCCGGCATGACTGAGAATCTACACCGACAGATATTAGTTGGTTTTGTTTTGTTTTTGGTGGGGCATTTTGACAATAAACGTGAGAAAAGATGAACCGCAACAGTTTAAATATGACATGATTTTTTTTTACAATGAATTAGTGTGCAGTAAGAAAGAAGTAACCAAAGCAAATGTATTTGTTTTAAAGTAGGTGAAGAAACCAGATGTTCATTTTGAGTTTTAAACACCAACAAATAAAGGAATAGCAGGTCATTTTTAAAGTGATATTCTGTCAAATAGTTAGTGCCTTATCAGCCGTGACATCCGTCATATATCACTGATGGAAAGAAGGTAGATGTCTTCATCTAGGCTAGGATAATGGCTAACCAAATGAGAACTCATTTATTTTTCTACCATTGCCATATAATAGTCTATGCTCCGTACACATATTTACTCAGTATCATGAACGTTGTTCAGTTGAGAAAACAGCAACAAACTAAACAAACATTGTCATGCAAAAGTGTACAGGTTAAACAACTAATGTAGCGTTCTTTCAAACTGGTATGTCATTTTTTGCGAGCTGTTTTTATAAGCCTATAAGTTAAAAAAAAACAAAAACCCTTGTTTGACTAGCCATTAGTGGAGCCTGGATGAAGACTTCTGCCCTTTTCTTCATACTCTGTGACTGAGGCCCTGTTTACACGACACTGTTTTTAAGTGCAACTGGAACATTCGTGTTCCTGTTCGTGTACACGACAACAATAATCAGATTCTCTGACAGCGAAACTGGGAGTGAGATACCTGGCATCGATGTGAAATCACACATGCGCTCTACGGGCTGCCGTAAGCAACATTTTTCTGCGCTTGCCCAAGTAGATTAACAACAGTAACAATGGTGAATAGCAAAGTGCTGTTTGTAACTCACCTTTTCAATAAGTAGCAGCAACCCAACCTCACTGTCAGTCCAAACAAACGTCTATGGATTCACCATTTTGGATGTAACTGCTTTCAGGCTCATAGGCTGGTGTCACATTCAGCAGACCCAGGATTACCTTATAAACGTGTAACTTTTCCCCAGTCAACATCGGGAAAGCTATAATATTTTCAGGAGATTGTTACTGTGTAAACAGGGCCTGATAAGTACTAACCGTTGATAACTATTAGACAAATCATTACCTCAAAAATAACCAGACTATTGTTTTAAACTGTTTGTCACAAATTTGTTTCACAGCTGGATAAAAACACGTGTACTTTGGCTGCTGCTCATTCAGTTTTCAGGTCCTGATAAACTAGCATGGTAAGCAGAGAAAAAAAAGTTTGCAATTTAAATAAGCAACAAAGAAAGAGTTGATTCTTCTGACAGGAGAGAAACAGTGTCTTTTGGAGAGAAGCTCTCCCTCTGATGTGAACTTCTGGATATGTTACTTTGCTTGGAAACAGACAGAAATAAAAGGAAAACCCAGAAAAGCTCAGTTTGGTCTCAAAGACTCTTGCCTGAATAGTTGTGTGTCACAGAGACTTTTTACCAGCAAATTAAACAGTTTTTTTTCCTGCCACAATCATTTATATATAACAATGTCCTTAGTGAAGGATGGTGATGCATAAGTTTAAAGCAACCTTGAGCTGCTTTCAGAGCACCACTAAACAGCCATCTCATCACCCAAGCAGTCTGGCAGGCTGTCTGCATTCAGTACATTTAGGAGTCGTGCTGCAACCTCCGCCCCTGCTCCTTCCCCCTGCCCCCAGCTGTCACGGTCATCGCTCTCATCTGTGTTTGATTCGTACTCCGATCCAATCCCCGACTCCCTAAAACGAAGTAACTCCAGGGCACCCAGGACCTGATCCCCCAGCAGCGAGCTCTCGTCACTGGGCGTCTCTCCCGTGTCCTGACCCGGCGCTTGGTTGTCCGACCCAAGCGCGGAGAAACGAAAGCACTCAAGCCGAACTCCACTGCCGCTGGGCCCCAGAGGAAAGGTGTCGGCGCCTGGAGAGCAGGGCCCTGGCAGGGCAGAGAACCAGGCTCCGTCACCCACCTGGAGCTGGGACTGAACTGCTAACGGGCCTGTGGACGAAGAAGGGGTGAGAGGCGCACAGGGCCCACCGGAGGGCCTGGCACGGAAAGTTATCTCCAGAAGACTGTCCTGGGAGCCCACTAAGAAGAAAATAAATTAAGGAGAGACAGAAGGAAAAAGTAAAAGACTGACAGCAAAAAAGTGACTTTTAGTGAATCACATATACAATGGGTCATAAAAGCATTCACAAACACACACACACACCCCAGCAACCCTGTCAAGAGAGAGTTGTCCACCAAAACGAGTGAGGGGGGCCGTAATCAGATAAGAAACCAAAAGGCCAAAGACGACCCTTGTGGAGCTGGGCAGCTCTTCTGCAGATAGGAGGGTCTGACCAGGAAGAAGAAAATACAACAGATTGTCTGGAATTTACCTAAAGCCATACTGGAGACTCTCCAAACATGTGGAAGAAGGTGCTGTAGTCAGATGAAACTAAAATTTAACATTTTGACCATCAAGGGCAAAGCCATATTTGGACCAAACCAAACATCTCTTATGCTAAAATTACCAACCCCACAGTGAGGCATGGTGGTGGCAGCATCATGATGTGGGGATGTTTTTGACTGGGAAACAGGTCAGAATGGAAGGAAACATGGATGGAGCAAAATACAGACAATTAATTGAGGGGAACCTGTTTGAATCTTCCAGAGCATTGAGACTGGGACGGAGGTCCTGTTGTGATCCAGGGGTTTTGTGTTTGAGTTACTGAATGCGTTTAGGTGTTTGATTATGTTCTTTCCTTGTTGTTTTTTTACTTAGAGATTCTTTGGGTTAAACGTGTTTTCTGTTGCTTAGTTTGCCTTGCCTTCTGTTTATCATTCACACCTGGTTCGAATCTCCAGTAGCTTCGAACTGTCATTAGATTAGAACAGATTAGGCAGATTAGAAATGCCATTTTTCAGTTTTACATTTTTTGAAATGATTTAAAATAATGTTCTTCCCTAATTTAATTTCATTTATTTGGTGCTTTTTGTGTCCATTACTTAGAATCAAATTAAAAATCCATTTAACATCCAAGATATGAGGATACAAAATAAAATACCAAAGGGAGGTGAATACTTTTGCAGCCCAGCGTAAACAGGAGCATAAGACCCGTTTGATGTGATCAAAGCAAAGAAGAAGACATTTCACAGAGTGGGATCATATCTGCTCTGAGAGGATTGGATAAGTAATTCCTGCACGGCAGCGTTTCACTGCTGGCTGTTGGCAGAGAGACACACACACACACACACACACACACACACACACACATCTGTGGAGCCTGTCATGGGATAATTAATTACATGCCAGAAGTGGATGATAAAAAGGAGTTAAATCAGGAAGAGGAAGCAAAAAAAAAACAAAAAACAAAAAAACAAAAGAGACATGAAAAAAAAGCTGTGGTTTCAGGTTTGATTTTTGCAAAAAAAAAAAAAAAAAAGTTAATATAAAATGAAAATGAATTAAAAACACACTGTTTGCCAGAAAGGACGCTCAGAGAAAATTAAATAGAAATCTTTTTTTTCTTCTTAAACTCACTTGAAGTTAAGTGGCCGGCAGATTTGAGCTCAAGCTCCTGGATCTGTTTGACCAGGAGTGAGATGTGCTGCAGCAGGTCGGTGTTCTGCTGCAGCAGCCTCTGCACTCGGGCCTGGGCTTCGGTCCGCGCACACAGCTCCACCGACAGCTGCTCCTGGAGCACATGAACCTGAACACACCGGGACACACATCTGACATAATCAGCCTTTAAATGGAACTTACAATAATGTAACAACAAGTGGCGCCAAAGTCTCTGCTAGTCTAATAAAACCAAAACAAACAGAAAGCAAACCCCAAAACATTAGAGTTTAATTTCTTGGAGGAATGCACACGACACCTTTCATCAAAGATGATCTCATGTTGAGAGATGACAGAGTTGTAGCCTTTTTGGCCAAACTTTGAAAAAAAAATTATGTCACATTAGAGTACAGTACGTGTTGGGGATGATTCCCAGCTAATACCACATCAAACCTTAGCTCAATATCAGTCAGTCAGTTAGCTGGAGTGGCCATCTTGAATTGGATTGACTTCAAAATTTAATCAATCATAAATGTGCATTTAGCATTTACTTTCTGAGAGTTTCATTAAAGTCCATCCAGTGGTTCATGAGATATTTTGCTAACAGACAGATAGGGTTGAATACAAAAGTTAATGGCAAAGTTTTTAACAAATATCTTTCACAATCAGTCAGTGCTCAGAGTATAAATTTGGAATGATTCTCAGTTGCTACCACACCAAATTTTAGCTTTAGTCTGTATTATAGACTGAGTAATAGCCACTTTTGTATTTGCTGAAGTTCATTAGCTGTGTCGGCCATATTAAACTGGGTTGACTCCAAAAGGTAATCAGTTGTAGACGTACATCCAATAAGTGCTTTCTGCAAATTTCATTCAAATCTGCCCACTGGTTAATGAAATATTTGGCCAACAAAGACAGGCAAAATCATTATTGCCTGGCTTTTGTCGATAAGAGACGAGCGCTAAAAAAGCAAAGAAAGCAAAGAAAACAGAAAGTACCTGAGCTGAGGCCGCCAGCGCCTGCTGTTCCTGCTGCTGCAGCTGTTTTTGCAGGAGCTGGACCTGATGCTCCGCAGAGGAGGAGGCCTCTGCTGCAGACTGACCTGATGCAGAGGCTCCCAGCGTGGGGGAGCTCAGCAGAAGAGGGTCCTCATTGGACACCTGCGGTCAAAATGAAGGAAGACTGAGCTCTGCTGCCTCTCACAGGGTCGAAATCAGGCTGGAATGTCTGATATTTCTATCAAGCAAGACGTCTTTGATTGTGCTCTGTTCGTTCTTCATTCATGTTGAAATACTTTCAGTAGCTCACTTATTAAAGCAGAGAAAATCTGTGATTATTAGTTGAACACTATAAAGCTACTGGATGGGTAAAACAATACTTTTACTTCAGCTTTTATAAATCAGTCCATATAGTTTTAATCAAAATATTTCATCACAGGTTGGAAAGTGATATGCAGAACCTCAAAGAGGTTCTATACAAGTATGGGACACTTGTTTAGAACCATACATGCACCATAAAACCTTTAAAAAAGAAGCAAATGTAGCTGCATTGTTGCTTGGTTAGTGTATATTTTTAACTGCATTTATAAAAAACGGAATAAAACTTCCACATTTATCAACACAGGAGTGTTTGGCTGGTTTTTGGTCCGACTGCAAGTCCTTGGCAAAGTATGGGCACAAACAATTGATGGCAGTAAAGAGTGAAAGTAAAGAAATAAAGCCACCTCAAAGGTGCTGAAAAGAATCAATGTGGGTGGGAAGCAGAACATTTAAAAGCCTTTAAACAGAGATCACTGCTAATAGCAAGATCAACGTAATGTCATCAGTAATTATCATTATTCCTGTTACCTGGCATTTTTTTAACCAAATAACCTGTAAAGAGATTTTTAGGTGATATTCTGTGGAAAAGTTATGAACAAATAATATAACTAACTCTGACAAAGTCTGGACATTGTGTAAAATGTAAATGAACCATAATGTAATGATTTGCAAATCTCATAAACCATATTTTATTCACAATGGAACACCGTACATATATCAAATGTTTGAATTCTTAGGATAAAAGTAAGGTAATTTTAAATTTGATTTAAGCAACAAGGAGCAGCAAAAAGTTGCAACGTTTTTTTTTTGTTTTTTTTTTTCGACTGCTCCCTTCTTCAGGGGTCGCCACAGTGAGAGAATTTGCACGGTAGGTTTGGCTGTTTTACTCTGGAGTGGACGCCCATTTTGACGCTGTTCTGGACATCACTGCATGGACTCAGGAACATTTCCACTAATCATTGCCTGTAAACACAGTTCACTGTGTCATCAATGAATGCTGCTTACAGCTCCATCAGGCAAAGAAGAAGCCAGATGTGAACACCATCCAGAAATGCTGCTGTATTTTCTGAACCAAAGCTCATTTAAGACTGAGGCAAAGTGGAAAACTGTTCAAATCAAAATTTGTAATTCTTTCTGGAAACCACAGACACCGCATCTTCCATACTAAAGAGGAGAGGGACCACCTGGCCTGTTATCAGCCCACTGTTCAAAAGCCAGCCTCTCTAATGTTATGGGGGTGCATTAGTGTCTATGAGGCAACTTTCACATCTGGATAGGCACCATTGTGCAGAGAAGCATATACAGGTTTAAGAACGTTATATCGCCCATCCAGATGATGTCTTTTTGAAGGAAGATCTTCCATACTTCAGTGAGACAACACTAAACTGCATGGCTTCATAGTAGAGAAGAAAACAAAAAACTTAATTTGCGCTTGCAAATAACTCACAAGATTATATGCAAATAACCGAGTAATGCAAAAGTGATGTTAATAAAAACAAAAATAAAAAAAGTCACATGAACAGCTCTAAAATAAAAAAAATCTGCTTTACGTTGGCTCCAATCCACTTTGGTCTTTGCTGCTCGTCAGTCTTGTCAGAATTAAATTTTATTTCTGACAACTGAGGTTGTTCAAAAAGTTGCCTACAACAGATAAAACACCAATTGCTCGTAACTCCCCACAGAACCCCACTTTAAAAGTTCTGCTTTTTACAACCAGCCTTTTCTCTCCTGCAGTGTCAAAGCTGTTGGCGCCTCAGAGACTAAGTGAGCAGCAGTCAAATATCGGAGGACAGACGGCGGCTTGTAAGACATCTTAGGATTAGCAGAGAAGCGCTGTGGGTTCATCAATAAATCATATGATCCCATCAATATTAAAGAGACCATGTGGAGCTTTTTAAATTCCTTCTCCTGCAAACAAGCCACCAAAACTGCAGCTGTGAGTCGTTCTGAGCCATTTATCGAACTTCAGCTGAGGTTTTTATGGAGCTAAACCTTCAGCATGTGTTACTTTGAGTTGGGGATTCTTGATCAGCAGGACTTTTCTTCCTTTAAGATCTGATTTTCCTTTTAAGTTTGATAAAAAAAGAGAAAAGATCTGTTCAAATAAATCCTGTTCAAGGGAGAAAGTGCTCACTTCTGACTGGTTTACATTCGTGTGCTGGTCACTTTCCATGTTCATCGTTTTAATGTCGTAACTTTTATTAACAAATACAACTCGTAAGTGCTGCTCATGTGTATATTTTGTTTTTCAGGCTTTTTTGTATCCTTTTGTTTTTTTGCAAAATCACCCTGTTGGGACAAAATTATTGTTTTCTGGCTGTCAAAATGTCTTATCTTTGATATTTCTGTAAATTCAACTAAGGAAAGGAGGAAAAACAAAAGTTTTGGGGACAGGCTGCTAGTAATAAAGGGCTAAACGTTTTTATTTATTTATTTGTTTGGTTATAATTGGTTGGCTGATTGCTTGATTAATTGGTTGATTAGTTGGTTGATTGCCTGTAACAAGGTATTTAGAAAAGGCCCAGAGTTAAATACTGGCAAAAAGACATAAAAACTAACGCACAGGTTACTTGTCTTAAAATGTTTCGTCTTATTCTGTTTTCTGTTGGGGCACTGAACGCTAGAGTAGTTTTGCTTTGAAGAGAAAAAGAAAATAACCAGTCTGACATTTTCTGTCTGAGGTCCTTGGGCAGAAGATTTATGGTATTCTATATTTAACACAAGTACAGAGTTTTCATGTTAGAATAACCGCAAATCTTTAAATCCTCCCAAACAAAATAAGAGCATAAATTACCACAGACAATTGGATCAAGCTGCCACACTTGGATTTGTGGCTAGCCGGTATTTTGTTAGGACTTTCCCATAGCTTCAATTTATTCCACAACAGTGGTTTCCAATCCTTTCAGCTTTTGACCCTCAAAAAAAGAAGAGCAGCAGAGATTTCTGATCCCAACTATAGCTGGTTAGAGTGTGCAAACATTCCTAACAAGCTAAAAACAGCAAGAAACAGGAAACCAACAAGCATTATAATATATTTAGCTATTTATATTTATAACCATTATTGCAAAAACATGCTATTAGGCCCCTCACTCCTGGTTCATGACCAACATTGGGGTCCCGACTCCGACCTTGGGAAACACTGTTTTAGTTAAGAAGCGGACCCATTCATGCAGGAGAGATGATGAGAGCTGATCAGCAATCTCCAGCAACACTGGAAAAGGGTGCACTTTGAATAAGAACTCTGTCACAGTTTAAAATGGCCGACCCGAACAGCCGCCGTGGTTGGAGACGAGTTTGCAACTCAAAATTGCGAGACAATTTGCAAATTTTCAGTTGCAGGCTCAAAAAAATTGGTTGTTTGAAAGCAAGGGTTCGGCGAGCCGCGAAGCCGTGTTGTGTGTGGCCAAATTTAGAAAAAGATTTTCATGTGAACTGCTTGTCAAACTGCATTCGAATTTGTGCACATCGTCTTGCTGCCCACATCATATACTCTTGAATTGAAACTAGGCAGATTTGGATTTTTTTAAATAATATTATTTAGCTTTTATGTAGTTTTTAGCTCTGGTCAACTTCTGTGACAACTCTGTGACCATTTTGAGAGAAAATTTGTTGCACTTTCTTTTTGCTTTTAATACGGTAAAAATTAAACTACAAGACCACAAATCTCTGCAATTCACAAGGACACGAGAACCCCAACAATGTTTCGAGACATGTTTCTGGAGACTCTCTTGCGAATGCTGTCTGCCAACACGTAATCAACTCTCCTGCTGTGAGCAAATTGTCAGGTTAGCAGCTGGGAGTGATGCCCTTGGTTCACAAAGGCACTGACAATTTCAGTTGTTGAATTAAAGAAAACCATGAAAACACAGGAGGTCATCTTAGGGAACCAATCACAATAAAAACTTCAGAAGGTTCAATATTGAAAATTGTATCCTCTCAAATTAAAAATTCATTTTTATTGCTAAGTGCGTTTCAGTGGTGAGTGTTTTTGTTTGTGTGGTTTGTGTTGAGGAGCGGGGGGCAACAGGTGGGGGTTTAATGGCTTTTTTATGTCTGAATGATTCACGAGTCAGTGTTAAGTGGCTTAGCTTAAAAAAAGACATTCATCTGAAAATTGTCAGGTACAAGGACTGCAGTCAGAATAAAAAATAAACAGCTGACGTCTGCACAAAACCTTACCTAACTTTCACCTTCAGAAAGCCTCTTCAGAAGACTACAGCTAAGTTTGACTCCTCCAAAGTTTAATTAGTTGTAGACGTACATCCAATAAGAGTTTTCTGAGAGTTTCGATCAGCGTATGGATCTGGAGTAATATTTTACTTAGGTTGAAAGGAGACTAGATTATTAAGTTTGACAAAGTCATTCTGCATGAAGGATAGAGCCAAACGTCTCTGCAAGGTAAAAAAAAAACCAACCTCTTCGTAACGAAGTGTGAATAAAGCGGGGCTCTTTGTGCGAGTGAAACTGAAATGATCAAGGACAACCTCGGCACTCTACCTTCCCTCCGAGGGCCTCGTCCTTTTTGTTCTTCTCCAGGTCTGATGAGGAGACGCACTCAATGCTCTCCTCTGTGGTGGCTTCAAGGTCTGTCTCCTCCGACAACGCCAGCCTCTCCTTCGCTGCAGAGTGACAAGAGATTTTCATGCTGGTTTTGATTTAGGAGTTTGCACCACATCTAGAGGCAGTGACAGCTGCTGCATCAGCGAGCAAAGAGATGCCAGGAGCCCACACAATGGAGCTTTTTGATCAGTGGCTGGTTTGGCTCACAAAAAAAAACAACAATTTTCAGCTTCAACGTGAAGACAAAAAAAAGTGGTGGAAGATAATGACATCCTTCCGCAGACTGCTACGAACAAAGCAGAGGAAGGCCTGAGGAGTTTGGGTGCTCTTGTGTGAAACTGGGAGGAAAAAAAAGGATGTGTGACAACAGGGAGGAGCCCTGACAGAAGGGGAGTCATTTTATAGATGCAGTAAAGGTGTGAGTCACCTGCCGCCGCCGCCTTTGGCTCCTCCGACTTCCCCTCTTCTTCGTCTTCCTGCTCGTCGCATTTCTGCTGCAGGGTCAGCTGGTGGCACACGTCAAACGCCTGACCCACCGTCCGCACAATCCTCATGGCCTGAGACTGAGAGGGGAGGGAGAGAGAGAGAACGGCGAGAAGCACAATATTAAGACATGCAAAGGTTCCACAGCAGGAAGGAAAACAGAGCCAAGGGAGACGAGTTTGCCTGTTTCTGCACAGGTAATGAGAAAGGCAAAGTCAAGCAAAAGGTAAGAAATGAACAGAGTTAAAAAAAAAATAAGTTTTTGGAATAAATTCTGATGTGTTTGTTTATTTCAGAGACATATATGACTGTGAGAAGCTCAGTGTGCCTCTCATCACTACATTATCCATCACAGTTTCACTGAGATTAACATTAAATCTAAAACATAAAAGAAGTCACTGGTTTAGACACAACTTTAGTCCTTTTCAGACAAGAAACACAGTAAAGTCCCTTCTAGGTATTCTTCTTATTTTTTGTGTGCTTTCAACCTGGAGTTTAAATGGATTTTAATCCATTAGACAAAACACTCCAGTTTATTTTATATGAATGGGGGCAAAACTGTGTTAGACAATTCTAAAAAAGGTGAAACTGAAAAGTAGTTAATTAGACCCTGTGGGGGATCTAAATGTCAGATGATCTCAGTATATAAACACCTGCTCTGTTAGCCCCCAGAGTCAACACCAGTCCAACACCTCCAAGTAGTAAAAACCACCACCAAGCAAGAGACATCATGAAGCCCAAGGAATTTTCCACACCAGTCAGAGACAGAGTTGTGGAAGAGAACGGATCGGGGATGGATTATAAAAACATATCTCAATATGGACATCCCACAGAGCTTCATAGAATGAATTATCAGATTAAAGGCCCAGCTTTTCTTGAAGCAACACATATCGCTCATTATCTTTCATGCCAGCGTATTAAACTATCGTTTGATGTTGAAAAATGACTGAGAAAGTCGTTTTAGTCAAATCCTAAAAAACGTTTTGAGTGACGTCAGGCAATAAAATCTAGAGTGATCTGTTAGCGTGCAAAGTATGTGTCGCAATGACTCTCAGCTACTACCACCCCAAATTCTACCACAATAACTGCGAAACTGGTAACCATCTTTGTGTTGGATTAGCTGTGGCGGCCATCTTAAATGGAGTGAAATTCCTAAATCTAACCGGTTCTATACCTTGATTAATATCTGAGTTTCATTAAAATCTGTTGAGCTACTTTGCTAACAAACAAGCACACACAGACTTACAGGCAAATAAATAAATAAAAAATCACCCACAAAACTGTTGTGGTAAAAGATAAGGGAAACGGGAAGACGCAGCTTGTTGATTTGTAACAATTTATTACAATAGAAATGTCAAGTAGACTATCCCAGGGATGAGACAGATCCGAGCGGTAGAATCTGTCTAACCTCAGATTATCAGAGAGCGCTCATTTGAACAAAGCTTATCAGTGAGACAGAACAGCTTTCGTCAGGCTGGATCACTTAAAGGGCAACAAAATCTGAACTGTGAACAAATATGTACAATTCTGTTACACCTAATGAGGACACCTCAGAGAGCTGAGGACACAACAAATTCCTCTGACTGTAACCTGTCTTTGATGATTTGCTGATACTATGTTATGTCAATTTAATCCCAGTCCCATACTGTCATCATGTACAGCACTTTGGTTTTCCTCACATGTGGGGGTCATTGAACGCTTAGTCTGTGCACACAGGTTAGAAAATCCAGACAACAGGACTTCCATCATCAATTTCAAGCCTTAAAATGTGCTCCTAATTCAGAAGGAATGACAGGTTATCCACCATGTCCTTCCTCAGTCTCTCTAAATGTGATGTTTTCCATGCTGGGCTCTGACAGAAGCCTCGTCAAAATAAATTCAGGGCCACCTGCCTCTTGAGGATTATCCCGCCTAGAGGCATTCAGTCAATATGTCAAGGTGGCTCAAGCTTCAAAGATGTTTAATTGAATGCATAAACAAAAAAAAACCTAACAAAACCAGAAATGCAGAGGGGAAATTGATTATTATGTTCCCTCGATACAGAATATAGAGCGATCCACTTTGCTTTAGAGCTGCAAAGTGAAACTGACAATCTTCTAGGACAAAAGGCTTCATTGATGAGATGACATCGAAGTCCTGCGCCACAACGTGCTGCGATGAAAATAAATCAAATCTCCTCTTATCAGCTGATCCATCTCCTCCTACTCAGCACACATGCTCAGTCTGCAACGCGCAGATAAGGCTTCACAACCTCGGGCAGGAAGGAAGACACCGCTGACTGTGTCCCTGACAGAGCTGTGGGTGTTTCGTTCAGCAGTGGTGAAAATGTCTTTAAGAGCAGAACGAAAGAGGCCCTCTTCCTTCTCTCTTCCCACTAGAATGATTAGTATTCAGTTTCATTCAGTCACCGTCGGCCTGGTATCCATGGTGAAGGGATGGGAGACGACCTCTGATGTTTTGTTTTTGTCGTAGAGGAAAAAAAAAAAAATTCGGCTCATTATGCATATATGTGGAGCGGAACATGTGCTTCATTTTCTTCTCCGGATTACACACATGAAGAGCCTGATGTATTGGCCATGAGTGGCTCAGGACTAATGATCGCTGAGACAGCAGGCAGAGAAATGATCAAAAGCTTCATGAATGCACAAACAAACTCAATCAAACGCAGTTCCTGACAGCTTTAGACAAACACTACAAATAGTGTAAAGCAGCAAAGCGTGACCTCACATAAATCTAACAAAATCTTACAACTTACCTTCCTCTTAGACTTGAACACATTGCAGCGAAAAACGTTGCTCTCTCCTTCTCTTGCTATGTAACTGAAAATCTTTAGGTCTTGAGCGTCATGTGAGACATAGAAGATCCTGACAACACACGAAAGCAGGTCAGTTGATTGTTGATGAACCAATTTAATATAAAGTGTGCCGTATGTTTTCCTAAGAGAATGAAGGCAGCCCACCTGTGGATGGGATCTTGTGTCACCAAGACGGTGTTTTCGTCCCAGGACCACCCTTTTCTCTGTAGCAACAAAAACCCCAGACATAATCAGACACAAAGGACAAAAAAATACAACAGGAATACCACCAACGGTACTTAATACACCTGTCAGAACATAAGCAAACAAAATCCAAAGCATGAATTCCCTCACACAATAATCCTGAAATATGTGTCTAGAGTTAGAGCACAGACAAGGGTTCACCTGTGACCTTGACTTTTGACTCCGTGACCTTGAAATCAATAGGGATCATCCCCAACCCACGAGGTATCCAGCTGACATTCCTTCATTATACAATTGCAGCGTTAGAGCATGGACAAGGTTTCAGTTTCCGTGTCTGCTGAGGTTGATTAGCTGTGGCGGCTGTGCCAATTGTAGATGTACATCCAATAATTACTTTCTGAGCGTTTCATTAAAATCCATCCAGTGGTTCGTGAAATATTTTGCTAACAGACAAACTGCTTGACATGGAAACTATCATTTAGCAGCAAAATAAACAAAAAAAATGCTCAACTGTGTCAAACATGTCACTTGGTTCTAATTTGTCGTAGGTTTTTAGAAAGCTGAAAGACTCCATTAAGGACCTCAGGCAGCAATCTTAACACCACCACGGCTACACCTTCTGCCTTTTCTTTTGAAAGAGGACAGTGGAGGTTAGGAAACAGGACTCGGGCTTCGGGTGAACTAAAAGGCAAGTGGTTTTCACAGTAACTGGCAAAATGGGCAAACGATTTTAGTTGTTGGACTTCATATATGGTGTGATAGAATGTGGGCAGCTGAGGCTCAGGAGGAAGAGCGGCTGTCAGCCAACTGAGGAGCTGGTGAGCAGATCCCCACCACATGCCGACGTGTCTCTGGGCAAGACACTGAACCCCTGGGTCACCCCCGGTCTGTCTGTCAGTGTTTAAAGGCGATTTTTTGCTCCCTTACAGATTTCTTCTGTTTTTGTTCATTTTTAACCCTTAAAATGTTTCAGATCATCAAGCAAATGTTAATATCAAAGACAACCTGAGTAAATCTAAAATGCTGTTTTTAAATGATTTCAATTATTAAGTGAAAAAAGCTAAAAGCTGGATAGCTTTTGTTCCTTAATAAATCATTTAAAAACTGCATTTTGGATTGACTGAACACACAGATATGGGTTATTACATGATCCCCCACCGTTCGTGGAGGTGGGGGATAAAACGTACCTTCTTTTTTTTGCGCAGGAGCACTTTGACAAAATCGGTGGAGACGAGAATGTTCACCTTCTTTTTCTTTATGTTTTTCAGCTTGAATTCATACTGCGGAGAAAGAAAAAAAAAAGAAACACACAAACCCAGAAATCAGCCTAAAATTCAATCCAAACAAGCTGATTCCTGTTAAATATTGTAGCCGAGATGGAGGCTTTTACAGATGAAAGAAAGAGGCGGAATATTTTTATCTCCATCTCGGGGGAAATGTGAGATTAAGTAAACATTGAGAAACTGTCAGCTTCTGTTTCAGGATGGTTTTTAAGCCTTTAAAAGCAGACTCCCCAGAGGGAGGCAGACATGAGTGAGACACTTTCATCCCTCTGCGTGATTAATACTTTCACTGCAGGCTCTGAATATCAGTGCACGGAGATTAAAACAACTACGATTTATTTAAAAAAAAAAAAAGCATGTGCTTTAAAGACTCAAAGTCCAACTTCAGATGACGAGCTGATCAGATGAAGTTCTTTAAATTCAGAGAGTGAACAAACTATCATCCAGACTGCACTTGAATATTCTCTGTCATCTCCACTTTGATTTGTGGAAAAAAAAACAAAAAAAACGTCTGAGAGCTGGCTTTTACTTTCAGCAGGACTGGAGCTGTCTTCTTGTCTTCTATTAACACCACAGAGGAGAGGATGTTGGGAACTTTGGTATCAGCAGCACAAGTGATGGTTGTGAGTTTAGCTTTTCGAGAAAAATCCAAAGCAGTGAGTCTATAAGGGCGCGACTTCTTGACTTGTGCTCTCAGCCAGTTAATCCACCTTGTTGTTGTGTGGGAGTTCAAGATTTCCAGGTGAAAGACACGGATCCCTTAACGTGCTTTCTCGCATAAACTGGGCCAGGACGACCATCCGTCTGGGTGCACAGAGCTGTCAGAGGGAGGCGAAGTGGAACGCGGGGAGCGCTCCTGTTTTCATGCACATCAGCCTGAAACTATGCGATGCGAGCGCCTCTGCCACAGGTTGAGTCAGCGAACCCCCATTCTTATCTGAGAGCTGCTGGGAGTGTTTTGAGGACTCATTATGCCCTAAATATTCTGTCCCTCCTCAGAAGGGCAGACTTGAAATTACCACTTTTGCTCACAAAGAGCCTGCAGAATTTTGAGATTTAATCAGTGTCTTCCGGAGGTATTTTATAAATCCTGGTTGCTTTTTTGCAGCTTTGTTATGTTGTAACCTGATGCTAAAAATGTTTTAAATTCATTTGTTTTTTCTCAATAATCTTCCCTTAGTACACCATAATGTCAAAACAAAAACAGATTTGTATACAATTTTGTAAATTTATTAGAAAGAAAAACCTGAAACATCCCATTTCCCTAAGTATTAGTCCTGAGCTGAAGCACGTTTTGGCAGCAGTTTCAGCTTTGAGTGTTTTTGGGTTTGATGTGTCAAACTTTGCACACCTGGGTTGGAGGATTTTCTGCTGTTCTTTGATCTGCTGAGCTTCTTTCAAGCTCATTTCAGATGGATGAGGACCACTGATGGAGCCATTTTCAGTTCTCTCCACAGATATTTGATGGGGTTCAGATCAGGTCTCTTGTTGGTCCACTCTAGGACATTCAGAGTTGTCCCTCAGCCCCTCCTGTGTGTCTCTGTGTGCTTTGGGTCGTTGTCATGTTGGAAGGTGAACCTTCGGTTCAGTCTGAGTTACTGAGTTCTGTGGAACAGGATTTTAATTGAGGATTTCTCTATATGTTGCTTTATTCAGCTTTCCCTCATCCCTGACCAGTCTTCCACTCCCTGCCGCTAAAAACATCCCCACAACACGATGCTGCCCCCACCATGCTTTGCTGTTAGGATGGTGTTGGGCAGGTGAAGAGCAGAGCTTTGTTTCCTTCAGACATAAAATATTTAGAACTGAGCCCAAAAAGGTTCAGTCATGGTTTCATCAGACCAGAGGATCTTGTTCCTCACAGTCTGAGAGTCCTTCAGGTGGACTTTCATGAAACGTTTTGTAGTCTTCCTCAGATCTGAGTCTCTGAGCTCTGAGGCAGTTCCTCTGACTTCATGGTTTGGTTTCTGCTCTGACTGTCAGCTGGAGGCCTTCTACAGAGAGGTGTGTGCCTTTCCAAATCAGGTCCAATCAATTTTTATTCTCTACATGTGGACTCCAGTCATGGTGTAGAAACATCAGCAGAGAGAGAGATGACAGGAACCTGAGCTCAATTTAAAGTGTTATTGCAAAAGGTCTGAATACCTTTAGAAATGTGATATTCTTTTTTCTTTTTCAATACATTTTCAAAAACGTGTAAATTTCTGTATTATTTTTGTCATTATGGGGCACTAAATGTAGATTTTGAAAAATTTAATTTAAATGACTGTAGCATCCGGCTGAAACAACACCGTAAAAAAGTGAAGGAGGTCTGAACGTTTTCTGAAGCTGCTGTGACACATTTTTATTCTTGATCTCTTTAAACAACGTGCGCTTCTCTTTATCATTCAGCACTGTCTGCTTTAAAATAAAAAGCTCACAATACAAGTGTTTAATTAGGATTTGTTCATGCAGATGTAAACAGAAACTGCACATTTATCCAGAAATCTCTTAACCTCGAACGTCTTGTTTGAGTTTATCTTTTTTTAATTTGAGCTGCTTTTTAACGACTTCTGAAGTCTGAAAATCTCTCTGCAGTCTATTAAAAGATGTAAAAAAAACACAACAACCCATCACTGAAGAAATCCAAGCCTTCAGCATTGCTGCAATAAATCTTTGCCACATCAGTAAAATGGCCCTTATTGCACACTCCTGGCAAGAGATCAGGATTAAGGCTTTCCTTCCTGGGTGTCAGTGTGGCTGACCTCCGGCTAACAACTTGGTTGTTAGATTAGATATAACAGCTGACGAGGAGCTAAATCCTCTCGGCTCTACTGCTGTGTGACGCTGTCGGGATGTGCAGCAGAGTCGGAGTAGTGCTTTCACTGGCTTGGTGTTGTGCAGAAGAATGAAGACATGGAGATTTTTTTCCCCCCGCTCCTGATGCCATTGCATGATTTAAATCTTTCCTGACAACGCACTGAATCTGACCAAAGAGCTGCTCTTCAACGGCAGGTGATTGAAAAAGAGGCTGGGTGAAAAGAGGCTGTAGATCTGAGATAAAGCACAGAATACAGCAAAGTAACGTGTAGTGCAAACGCCATGCCATTAAAGCGGTATTAAACCATCCTGAAGTGGGGTTCTGTGGAGGTTTTATGAACATTTAACATCTTACCTGTTGTACATAGCTCTTTGAACAACCTCAGTTTGGAGAAACAGAGTTGAATTCTGACCGGATTAACAAACTAATGGCCAGTCTGATTGCAGCAAAGACCAAAGTGGTTTGCTAAAACAACTTTAATCTCAAAAATATAAAAGCGTTTCATACAAACTCTACTTTACAGGCTTTTACACCACCACCAGTTTCATTTTACAGTTATTTCATAGAAATCTGCAGCTATTTGCAAGCACTAATTGCATCAGTAGCTAGCTGTAACATCTCCAGTGTAGAATGGGGTAAGTCCAGCAGGAATTTCAAAATATCACTGCTGAAATAACCAAAACGAATGATGAAAAGCTTTGAAAGACAAGCCAATATCAGCTTGGAAGTAGTGTCATAATGGGCCCACTTTCAAAGCAAATTGTGCTGTTTTAAAACAACTTCAATCTTCAAATGGTCATAATAGTTCACGCATACGCTATTTTGTGAACCTTTACATCAGGGCTATTCAACTGAGACCACACCCATCATGCGGGTCGGCTCAGTCCGCAAAAAAACTCTGTGATAGAAACATTTAACAATCTGAAATGACAAACGTCTCTGTCAGAGAGGTGATCCTGTCATATAGATGATATATGACAGGGCTGTACAACTCTGCTAATGACTTCATTTAAAATAAAACCAGATTTCAAATCGTAAATTTAATTTACGTGATGACAATAATTGCCGGATGTCCAGCCCTGCTTAACATTATCACTGATTTTACATTACAGAGTTATTTCATTTGACATAGGATGAAGTTTCTGGCCCCGCAGTGGCCCCGGGCTGCACTGGGAGAGCTACACCTCGCTGCTGCTGGGGTCATTTGCGCTCACATATAACCATAAAATTCAATGTAAATTACCATGTGATGTAAAACCGAGTGCCTATGAAATAGAGTTCTCATGAACCTGTATAAAACTTTGAAGACTGGAGTTGTCAGATTAGCTGGTAGCTCATCAGTCCTGTCGGAGCTGAACTCCATTTCTCCAAACTGAGTTTGCTCGAAGAGCTATCTACAACAGGTAAGATATTTGTCGCTCACAACTTTTACACAGAACCCTGAAAATGGCTGGGACATCCTTTTAACTACTCATTCATAGCTAGTTCGAGACGAACTTCAGGATGAGCATCTATTTTGTTAAATCTTACCCTGATTCTCCTCATGGCAGCGACGATCTCCATTCGACTGCCGGGGCGGCCCACCTCCAAGCTGCCAATGTACTGAAACACAGAGGAGTTCACAAACCGATAAAACCCATCCAGGCTGGTTCTGTTTCATACCGTTTCATCACGTCTCTCAGTGCAAATACATGCAAATATCTACACAATCAGGCAGCCAGCAGTGATAATTTCACGGGCTTTTAAGAAATCAAACAAAAAGGTTTAGCTCTGAGAAATCCCTGATGAGAAGATCACTATCAACTTGTGATGACATCATTTGTTTTGTTGGCCAACAGTCTGCCAGGCTGCTGAAAATTAAGTGCAAAAGCGACACCTAAACTGACAGAAGTGCTGCTGGATTTGTTGTGCCTTCAGTGTCCCCACACAGGAATAAAAGACCATCAGCCTCCAGATACAAAGACAAAAAGCTCCAATGAGAAATCTTGTAAAGTGAATGAATAATTGTTCCAGTGCTGCAGATAATGACCACAGTTCTGATGAGGCCGTGGAGCAGCAGATGTGATGATAAAGATGTAAAGTGTTTGGACCAACAGACCTGATTCTTTCCTGTCAGCCACTATCTGTTGCACTGGTGGGTGGGGGGCAATCTTACCTTTGCCTCGAAGCAGACCCCGTGCTTGAACACCTCCTCGTTGTGCATGGGGAGCCTCAGATCCAGCGCGTCGTCCACCAGGTTGTACTTGGTGACTCCCGGCATGGTTCGGCTCGGCTCGGCTGCGGACTTGCTTTACGACCGCGCTAGAGACCTGCAGATATGCGCATCTCCGCCACCTCCTCCCTCTCCTCCTCCTCCTCCCTGGGGACGCGGGGGTCACGCGCTCCGGTCGCGCACCGGTCGCCGCTGGTTGATTGGCTGCTGGGGTTAATTAAGGCGCTGATCGGGGATCGGTGGATGCGCTGATGGAGCCGCTTCACTCTGACGCTGACGCACGGAGGACACGCAGCCGCCGCCAGTGTCCTGATGACGCACGGATTCAACACATGATGATCATGATTTTTTTTTTTTTCTCACCTTGTAGCATCAAACCCCGGGGTTATTTTTTGACCAGAGGAGGCGATCGTTTAGTAAAATCTAAAGGAGCTTTTAAACCATAAAAGATGAAGCACTGAAAGAAGCTGCAGCTGCTGGTTGTTTGTGTGACATCTAGTGGCATCTGAAGGAACAAACAAGCTGAGATCCTGGGTCTCCCGAAGAGCCTTCAAGGGTCCTTGACTTCCTTCTGCAAAATTCACAATGTTACCAACAACTGCAGACAACATTTAGGAGTTCTTAAGGGCCAATAAAAACCTTAAAAACAAAGCCCAAGGTCTGATCTTTATTGTTCTGGGTCCAGTTTACTCAGCAATAAATGTTGTGTGTGTGTGTGTGTGTAGTCGGAGCTGTGGTAACTTTTGAGTATACAGGCTCAGAGCAAATCTGTTATGCCAACAGTGAGAAATGAAATGTTAGATTTATTTTATTTAGTTATGGCATTTTGTTCCACTAAACCTGGTTGTTTAAATGTAAAACATGAAGCGTTGTCCTCACCACAAAATTCATTGATTGTAATGGCTTCGAAAGAATTGCACGCCCAGAAGCACACAGAGCAAAATAGCTCTGTTACATAAAAGAAAATGAAAAAAAAAAAACCCAACAAAACGAGGGACTTTTATTCTGTAGGTGAACACGTGTCACTTGCCATCCGGGGAGCTTTCTTTAAACTGCATGAGCTGCTCTGCTGTGCAGCTAAATTTTCATGCAGATTAATCTCCCTCCCCTCCCTCCCGGGTGGTCGTTGGGGTGTTTGTTTGATTGGCCCACAGAGAGATGATTTGGTCACATGCATGAAGGTGTGATTAAGGCTGACATACTTCGCAAGAAGCGAGAAAACTGCTCTCTTTCCCAGGGCTGTGAGAAAACTATGACATCATTTTCTCCCTCCTCACTGTCCTAGTTTGGGAGTTCCTGCAGCGTGTCCTTGACACATCGTCTACGCAGAATTTTAGTTTTTTAGGTGGTGTTCAAAAGCTACCATGTGATTGGTCAAAAATCTGAAATAAGGTGTGTGGATACAAAGTGGAAATGTTTCCATTCCTCTGTTTCTGCAGCTGGCAGTGAGGAAGTAGGAAAATCTATGTAACATGTCTTTAAGACGCACAAATAGCTATCAGTTTATGGAAAGAGGAAGCCCAAATGTGCACAGTGGAGACCATTTGTCAAAAAAAAAAAAAAAAAGAAGCTGTTACTGTTACCTTCACAGCAAATTTGCAAAGGCCAAATGATGTGTTCAGAGAAAAGAGTGATGACGCTGGCAGGAGGCAATCAGTCCTGCAGGGGGAGAACGTTGTAAACGCTCCCCAGGAGTTCTGTGCTTGATTTTTTCATGAAGTATGAAATGTCCTGACCTAAACAAATGTTGTTCTTGTTCTTGACAGCTCGAGAAAACAAACAAACTTCTCGATTCTTGTGGCATTTTGCAACAAGAATAAAACTGACTGGGAATCCGGCTTAACGCTCTATTGTAGGTTTTTGAAAGCTGAAATCTGAGACCTCCTCTGTTGTTTTTTCTTGTTCGACATAAATGGCTTCCTTCACCCTCCTCTGAAACCATCCAGCTTCTCGGTCCAAAATATGAACATTTTGGTCCTCAAAGGAGTGTCCCTTATCCTTGAGGTGTAGGTGGACAGCTGAGTCCTGTCCCGAAGAGGTGGCTCTCCTGTGTTGAGCCATGCGTCTGTGGAGAGGTTGTTTGGTCTCTCCGATATAAAGGTCTGAACATTCTTCGCTGCACTGAACTGCATACACAACTCCGCTCAGTTTGGGTTTGGGTGTTTTGTCCTTAGGGTGGACCAGCCTCTGTCTGAGAGTCTTGTTGGGTTTGAAATGTACTGGGATGTTGTGTTTGGAGAAAATCCTTCAGAGTTTTTCAGATATTCCAGCAACATAAGGGATGAGAATGTTCCTATGTTTGTTCTTGTCTTTGTTCTGTTCTGTGGAGTGTTTTTTTCATTTTTTTATGGAAGTCCTCACTAAATTCACAAACGCCCAGTTAGCATAACCACATGTTTGGAGAGCTGTTACCTTTGACACTTTGTTCTCTGTTTTTGCCTCTGCTCTGTAGTTTCAGACAGCAGGTACTCTCTTCTTCAGCTGTTTTCAGGTCTTATTTCAGCAGTTAGATACACTCCCTCGGGTGTAATAAGACCTGGATGGTGTTTAATTGGCACTCTGCTGTTCACAGATCTTCTCTCCTGATTCAGAGCCACATTAATTAAACATAAATTTAGAAGATTTACAAGATCACTTTGTCCTGATGCATGCTCAATACTCCAGGTAGAAAAACACTTGGATCACTTTGTGTTTGTTTCATTTATATGAAGTTCCATTAAAACCCTTGATAAATGTATTTTTGGCAGCTCTTTTTTTTTTTACAATAAAAGAACTGCTATGACTGTTTCAAAAGTTGTTTAACTACAAATTAAACCTCGAAGCACTGTAGCTTCAGAAAACTATAGGTTAAAAATAATTTTCAGGATACTGACTTTGCAAACAGACAGACATGTAGCCGTGGATTTTATTAGCTGAAAATATTTGTTGCTGTTGAGTAAATGAGTACTAAAAATTATGAACAAAAAGAATGAAAAATATCAAAACAATGGAGCTGAGAGAAACTGATAAATGTCAGTTTATCAAGAGAAAACAAGGAGAATCAGTTTCAGCAGCTATAAAGTCTTGTTGAACATGAATACATCTCTCCAGCAGAGGGCAGCAGAGTTCTGTTCTCTCTTCTGGGTTTAACTCTTGCAGCACATCAAATATACCTTTTATACCTTTTTTTTTCTCAACGTGTTTCTTTAACATTTTAGGCACATTTTCTTCAAACCTCAGTGTGGTAGTAGGCAGAGTGAACTCCCGATGTAAGGTACAGAGAGACGGCACTGAAATCTCTTTCTGAGCACATTACCGTTGACCTCCAGGAACAAAGTGTACCCTGAGATCCACTTTAGAGGACAGAAAACCTCCATCATCTACTTGAGGAGACCTTTTGTATAAATTGCCTCATTTCAACCATTCATTTCCTGCAGCTTTTCTGTTAGCAGCCTGTTTTTCTCCCCAAGGCTCCCTTCACAATGGATGACAACCCTTCTGCTTTCGCTACATGACCTATTAGAACGAAGCTGGATGGCAGCATATTTGTAAAACCTTCAGTGTTATATTGTTATGATACTGCTACACTCTTAGTACTTGTCAAATAGGTTTCTTACAGCTGTTTTCTGTCCCTGGGGCTCTCTCCTCACAACAATACTACCATGTGCTTCCGCAGTTGCATCACGCCCGGGCCCTGCCCTGGCACTGGACTCCATGATCAAGCCAGTTCGCTGTGCGTCACGAACACACTGCCACCACAGAGCGAAACCACCACGATTTTGCTCCCAAAATTTTGTAGCAATTCTTAAAACCGTCCACGAACAATCATGACGTATCAGATCTTAAGGTGTGTATTCTTTTAATGCACACCTGAGGACTTCACCATCCATGTTGTAGTGGATTTTTACATGATAGTGATGCGAAACCATTACTGTGGTGTGTATCATGTGTTCATGCTCAAACTTCCAAAATGTTTTTGGTCCTTTTTGAGAAAACATCCCTAATTCACTTTCAGCGGCTGTTATCTCACACTAACATCTGGTAACTGACAGTGTTTTATTGTAGACACCCCTCTGATGTCCCCTGTGAGGCTCAGGGGGGACACTGGAGTGAAAAATATGTCATTTGAGGCTCAGTAATCCTCCAAATATGCGGCAGTTTTTTTTTGTGTGTTGGCAGATTTTTAACCATAAATTGCTAAAACAAACAAGTTCCACTTTCTCAAACGTCAGTGTGTGCCTTTTAGTCCAGTTCCCTAAAGCCAGAGCTCAGCACTGTGCAAACAGAAATCAGATGTTGTGCTGCTATTTTCAGCCAGACTGCTGACTGACATGAGATCAGCTGCTTTGAGACGTTCAGCGCTCCTCATAGGTCAATAATAACCTACTCTGCTGGGTTTGTTGAAGCGGCTGAAAACAGAAGTGACCTCACAGCAGCACCATGTGACACTGCAAGTCTCTCGGTTATTGCCAAACGCATTTGTCATTGTTGAATGTGTGACAGCAGTGTGAGTGCAGGTCACTGTTTCCTGTGTCTTCTACAGGAAACTTTGTTTCAAGGGTGAACAGCCCTGATCTCTATGACTTTAGGTTCGTTTAAAGCAAAAACAAAAAAATGTTGCTGGACTTAAATAAATAAATAATCATCATCTTGAACTTCGGCCTTCAGGGTTTTTTTTTAGGATTTTCCTAAACAGTAAAAACTCAAGTAAATTGTGACACATTAACAGGCTTAAACAAGGAACTTTTTTCCAGTTTTGATGAAACTGGACCTTTTTTTTTAACTGTTTGAAATCAGTGAAGAAGCAGTGGTTCAAGCTGTTGCCTAAAAGAAAGAAGGTCACAGGTTCTCCTCTCAGCCTTCCTGGGTGGAGTTTGCATGTTGTCCTCGTTCATCCATGGGTTTTCACCAGGTTATCCTGTTTCCTCCCACAGACCAAAAACATGACTGTTTGGTTCATTGGTAACGCTAAATCGTCCCTAGGTGAGAGTGAGAGTGTGAATGGTTGTTTGTCTCGTTTGTCTCTATGTGTCCCTGTGATGGACCGGAGACCTGTCCAGGGTGTCACAGCCTCTCACACAGTGACTGCTGGAGATGGACACCAGCTCCCCTGAAACCTGAGAAGGTAAAAGTGGGTACAGAAAATAGATGGATTGATGGATGGATGAAAATGTTTTGCTTCTGATCTAAGAGAATTCTCAAATCAAACTAAAACGTGTCAGGTTCAAAGCTATCAAACTGCAGTGGGCTGCTCTCTTTAAATGAGCTGAATTTAGAATAACTTTCCCTCCCTTCCCTCCTGAGGGTCATTAGATTTGTTGTTTACCTGATCCACAAAGAGATGTTTGATTCACCTGCATGAAGGTGTGAACTGGAGTAAAATAGGCTGGGGATTAGATTCAAATCTGCACTGTAAGTATTGGAAAAGTGAAACTAAAATCCTTCTCTGTATAACATGGATTCCATCTGTCTTCTCCGTTCAAAATATGAACAATACTGACCTGAAAAAGGCACCATGGATGTGTAGTGAAAAATCTTCCAAAAACAAAGCAAGAAAAAGAAAGAAAAAAATAAAATAAAAGAGAAAAGGCAATTTCTCTTTTTTTGTGAAAAAACAAACAAAAAGCTTCTTAGTAGTATCTAAGTCGTATCTCACTGGGCTGCAACTGCTGGGGACTAATTAGAAAATGTTTTTAAAATCAAAATTTCTGCAAACCTGGAGCAAGTCCCTGCTACTTGTGAGGAAACTGAGAACCCTCAGAAACAGTTTGAGACATTTTGGAAACTTCTGAATGCATTTTGTCGCCCAACAGCCCGGTGAGATACTAGCTTTAGGATTTGTACTGTACATGCATGTGTAGCTTCCTTAAGTCCCAAAATGAAGATCCGTGCCGTCAGAATCAGCTCAGTTCTGTCCCCCTGTGGGAAATCTGACTTTTATAAAGTTCTAGAAAAGTGCAATTAAGGTAAGACTCAGGTCAGACAATAAAGCATCCTGTGTGAGGATCCCAGAGTCATTAAATCAATAAATGTAAGATGAAAAGAGAATGCCACCAAACAAACCTGCCAAGAAAAGGCCGGCTTCACTCCTGGCTGAAATTGACCTTCACAGCATCTTTTTTTAGGGGAGATTTTCATCAAAGGAGTTGGAGAAAATGGACTGAAGGAATGATGGATTGTGCTAAACAAGCAAAAGTTGAAGGAAAACTTGCAGTTTGCTCTAGAAAAGTAACTTTTTCACTTTTCAGCATGATGATGAGTCTGTGAGCTGCAGAAACAACACCGAGGGGTCTCAGAGGAAACCTTTCATTGTTCAAACCTGTTCAATGACTTTATTACTGAGGACTGATTCATTTATTTACTAAACTAATCAAAATATCATCTTTTCAAAGGATCATTTTTCCAAATGATACGTTTTTAAGCTACATCTGGATACAGTGGGCTGCAAAGAAAATTCACCTTTTTCGTATTGTTTCTATTTTGCTGCCTTAAAAGCTGGAAATTAAATTAATTTTTAAATGAGTTTGTTTATAGGTAATAAACCTACACAACATATTACAGATGAATGAAGTGAAATGGAGAAAAAAAACCCTTTTTTGCACAATTTTAATAAATGTAAATCTCTTCAGGTCCGTCTCCATGATCTTTGTCCATCTAACATCTGGAGTTTCTGTCTGCTCTTCATGACCAAACTGCTGCAGCTCCTTCAGGTTGGATGGTGCTGCTTGGGTCCAACAATCTTTAAACCAAACCACAGATTCTCAGCTGGACTGAGGTCTGGACTTTAACTGGACTAATCCAGGACATTTAACTGGTTCTCCTTAAACCTCTGTCATCGTTCGGCTCATCGTCCTGCTGGAAGGTAGACCTCCGTCTCCGTTTCAAATCTTACCAAGCTGGTAAATATCATTTACAGTGGACTGTAAAATTAAGTACATACAATAAATGAGTTTACATTTGTAAAAAAAATCACAAAGAACAAACTGATTCCATCTTGACAGGGTCTCATCTGGTCCCCCAGCTTCCTGGGAGAGCTGAAAACGACACACGCATGCACACACACGCACACACACACACACACAAATAAAGGAAAAATCTAACCCCAGGCTATCAATTTGTGTCTCAGATGATTTTACCCTCAAGCCTCTTATTGTTTAGGATTTCCACATTAGTGTTTGAAATCTCATGATGCACTTAACTCGTAAAAATGCCTTCAACATAACAAGCAGACATGCAAACGGTGGGAAACGCCAGCTCTGGACCAAACTGTTGTACTTCTTGTCCGATTTACTCTCCTCATAACTTTTAGTTAATGTCAGGAAAATTCTTTTCTGTCAGTCTTATTATGGGAGAGAAGGAAGCGGTTTGCCGCAAAATCTCTTTGAAATTAGAAAAGTTATAAAATAATATTTGGCCGGGGTCTGTTTAAGGGAAAGTTATCAGAAACATTTTCTGCTTTTACCAGAATCAACTCCACTGAGGGGAAAACGGCTCTGACTTTGTTTTTTTTGTTTTGTTGTTGTTGTTGTTGTTGTTGTAAGAAAACACCAAAAAATTCACATCAAAAACTCCTGCATTTATACTTTTTTCAGTTTTCACTCTGACCAAGGTAAATGGGTATTTCTTCTGTTTTAAAGTGGGGTTCTGTGAAATGGGTTTGAACAATCACTATCTTACCTGTTGTAGAAAGCTCTTTGAATGACCTCAGTTTGAAGAAACAAAGTTTAATTCTGACTGGACTGATGAGCTAACGGCTAGTCCAAACACAGCCAAGACCAAAGTGGACTGCTGCTCCAAATAATTTTATTTATCTGGCTTTATTTGTTCGTAAAAGAAAGAAAAAACAAAAACAAAACAAAGGACAGTAAATCTGTTGTGATTGGATAAAACATGTATCGTTCACAGGAATCTGCATCATGCTCTTGAATAAACTCTGTGAAAGAAGTCAAACTAATAATGCAAATACTACTACTAATATTATTTATGGTGAAATAGAGCAAATAACTAAATTTGAGAAAATGATTTACCATTCACTGGTAAATATTTCAATAACTGAACTTCTATAAACGTTGAAATTAAATATATCTAATTAATAACACTGTCAGACCTGATCTTTTTGACAGCCTAACTTATAACTTTGACTATATGAGTTATTTTGTATGGCCTTGGTCTGTTGGTGTTTAGAGTCTGGTTTGCATTGTAAGCTGTAAACACAGTTCAGCAGCACCAGAGCGTTCCACTCAGGGGTTTATAGTTGCCACTACAACCATAAGCAGCAACGATGTGCTGATTTGTTTACTGCCTGTTCAGAAGGCAAGAAGAAAAAACAATGGCGTGCGGATTTCTCGCCAGGATTTTGACACCGTTCCTGTGTTCTTGTAATCGCTGAGTAATAAATGATCCCAATCTTGACAGCAGTAAATCTCCTCAATCGGCTGTGTTGCTTTTCTTCTTCCGTTTGGGATTTCGCCCGTTGCATCTTTGGCGCCACCGTTTTGGATGGAAGAGGCGTGCACATGCAGGGCGGTCACAGCACGTCCACTGAGGGGGCTGTCCACAACAGACAGGTAAAGATGATTGATTGACACTGCTAAGACCCGCCTCCTGGCCCTGATTGGTTGTTTCTGACCGGGAGCTGTGTATTTCTGCAAATGGCAGCAGGACCAGTGGGAGGAGCCAGAGGAGCTGGATTATTTCACAGATTATCAGATTAATAAATTGGTCCAAATGTTGCTTCATGTTTGTGTTTTTATCAGCAACTGTTACCTCACATGACAGCGTCTTGTTTACTTGACGTTTAGATGTGTCAATCTTTTCTTTCTCCCAGGGGTTTAGGTCTTTTTCCTTGAGTTTAGGAGCGTGCACAGAAGCTAGTTGGACGGGATTACTGTGAACAGATCAGATGTTTGTTCTGCTCAGAGATCAGTTCTGAATGGATATTTGCCAAACTCATCCCACCTTTCCACACAACAGATTTAGATCTGATTAGATCCGATCTTTGTCAGACATTTTTGGTCCTGGTTTTATTTTATCAATGAAAACGCAAAATGCTTTTGTCATAGTTTTAGTCCTCATGCAATAGCTTTTATCTAGTTATCGTCTCGTTTTCCTCTGGAATAAAGATGGAAAACTAAAAATCTAAAAAAATATTGCATCAACAAAATAAACACTGCTGCCAAACACAAACTCTGTTTCTCCAAACTAAAGTCGTTCAAAGAGCTGTCTATAACAGGTATGATAATAATTGTTCATTTGCCCACAGAACACCATTTCAAATTAGCAGCAGTGTCTTTTCAAAGGCGTCAGCCTGTCAGGAACCAAAGGAAAAAAGCGATAATGGAGAATCATCATCAGGGTAAATGTTCCAAATTTTCCTTGGAAATTCAAATTAAGGTTCAAACGCATGTTTTTCTTTAGTGTGGTGAGTCATCAGAGTTTCTGTGCTCCGAGTCCCCTGCTGGCTTTCTGCTGTCCATCATGTGATAAAATAATGCAGAGCAGATGAAATGAGAGTCATCGCCTTAGATCTCAGCGTTTAAACGGATCATCAGTGGTCCTGGTGATTGTAACAAGAGGACATGAAGGAGTTTATCTGCAGCAGCTTTGAATTAAAGGGCCTTTAAGATCATTTAGTGTGATTGCTTCAGATTGGGAGCACTTCATTGCGCCGTGTTTGTTGCCTTGGCAACCTGTTAACCATGACTACAGCGTTTTGTTTTCACTCCAGTATCCAGCTCTGTCTGCGACACCATTACTCACCCCTCGCACAGTAGGAGCAGATTGACTCACTTCCACCAGCGTTTCTATGCTGCACGGAGCTGCGTCTCCTCTGCTATGGGTAGTTTCCACCTCCCTCGCTTTTAACATGGTCTACTTCCGCTGACCCTCCTCCCCTATTCCAGCTCATCCAGGTGCCAAACCTGTCTGTGTTTATAGTAGCACCAAAACTCTTGGTGATGCAGAGTGTTTAGGAAACAGTGGACTAAAATAAAACCTTGATCATCTGGTTTTCATTCTATTCCTGAGTATGCATCATGTCAACACATCATCGTTATTTCTGTCCAAACAGCACGGAAAAACCTATAATATTGTAAATGGAGAAGTTATGATTACAGCCCCCTCACGTTAGAGTAAAAACACTTAGTCTGACACAGAAAATCCATCAGAGTGCTGCCTTTTAACTTGAAAAGTTTTACAGAAAAAAAGAAAAAGAACAAATGAAAACTTCAAAGTTTTTAATTTACATTTTTCAAATATGACATATATTTTTTTGTAGCATTACCAGGTAAATCTGTTCAGATTTCACAACTAATTTGATGTCACATATTAAGAGTTTTTAATAAATGTAAAAACTTATATCCCTCTGATAATGGATGATTAGCCCACAACCTCAGAAAATCAGCCAGAAGAAGGTCAGACCGTGCAGGGTGCTGGTGAGGTCTACAGGGGGTGTTCCCTTATATAAGAAAAGGGCAAACAAAATGAGTTTTTAAACGCTAACAAGGTATTTAGCAAGGCCCTCGGGGGCCCCTGAACTCAAACTTAATGGCCCCCTAGTCTTTATCACATACCAGAGGGAAACTGCAGGTCAGACCATGGGAATTATTGTAAATGCTATAAAGGCTGTGCCTCCTCAAATAAATTGCAGTAAATGTGGGAAAATACCAATCAATCGATCTTTATTCATAAAGCACCTTTCATAAAGAAAGTGTGACAAAGGGCTTTACACCAGATAAAAACAAAACAAAACATGAAAATGCAAGAAACAAGCAAACAAAAAACAAATAAACCAATGACATGTAAAAGGGTTACCATGGTAACTGTGGTAAGTGAAGGAACTGAGGACAAACATTTTCATTAATGAGGAAACGCCAGAGGTTGGTATTAAAATTTTAATCATAGAAATAAGAAAAACATGAATTCTAAAACCTAAAAAGCTGTTAAAGGGACAGTCCAAGGTTCTGTCCATGTTCATGTTCTGTCTAATAGTTATCAGTAGTTAGTACCTTATCAGCCGTGACATCAGCCATAAAGCACAAAGGATGGAGAACGAGGCAAAAGTCTTCATCCAGCCTCAGCTAATGGCTAGCCAAACGAATGCCAGATTTGTTTAATGTTTTTTTTATGCTTATAAAACTACTCTTTTTCATATTGAAAGAATGCTACGTTAGCTAATAATAAATATGAGCTTTTAGAAATGGAGCAAGTTTTCCTGGAACCAAAAGAGACTTGAAGCTCTTTGCTTTTTGACCGACATCTCCCTCGTATTGTTTTCAGAACATGACGAATTAACTCAGTTTAGAGATCATCTTTATGCTTAGATCAAATGTTTTTTAACTAAATGTAAAGTTGTTATGCATTCTCAACCCTCCCTTGTTAATAAATCTGTTTTGTTGTTGTTTAATCTCGAAGGCGGGTGGTCGCACACACTGTATGTCATCACTTCATCACATTGCAAAGCCATCTCACTTTATCACATGTGGACCATTTCGGCTCTGTTAGTACCTCACTTCATGGCACAAAGTCACATCAGGGAGGTTTGGCTTTGACCCGTTCTGCCACCTCTACCACTTCCCCAATTACATCTCCCTGCTTGAAGTGTTTAGTGAAAGTGCCAAATGACTGATGTCACAGCTGATAACTATTAAACAGAACATCACTTTAAAGATGACCGGACTGTCCTGTCAAACCAATACACTAAAACAGGAGAAAGAAAAAAACATTTACAGATAAGTAAAACAAACAAACAAACATTTGATTTAAATTTAACCACTGATCTGGGTCTAGATAAAACTTCATTTGGGTCTGAATCTGGACCGTGGTCCATCAATTGAAGATTCCTATTTTACCAAGTCGCTGCATCCTGACACAGTCAGAGTTGGGCCAAATTTGTTAGGATCCAGCCACGTTCTAATAGGCTGTGAAGACCACAGCTGGGGTCACCATCCAGGATGAAGAAGACCTAAAAAACAGCTCTTGTAATAAATTTAACGTGCATTGTGACTGATCGCAGTAAAGGAATTTATACTCACTCTAGCCGATCTGTTGTTTTCTTAGGCAGACTGGAAGAGAAAGTGTGATATTAGCCTGGGCTGCACATCAATCTTTCTCTGTTGCTTGGTGAAGAAAAATGGCCTATTGTGTTAACAGGAAGTGTAAGGAGAAAAAGAGAAGAAAAGTCATAACTTGGGTTGAGTTCTGTGATCAGCTCCACTGAAGAGGAAAAGATTTGGGGTTCCTAAAGATATAAGTCCCCACTCCGCTCCAAGAAAGTGTTTTATTTCATGCGTCTTTCCTTGGATGATTCACTGTGCAGAATAATGAGTGCTACAGAGTCTGAATATCCGAGTCAGGTCATGAAATGATATCTGTTTTTTAAAGGCAGTCCTGGTCTAATGGAAAACGTAGAGGCTTAATGCTTGATGCACATGAAGACGGGCTTTTAAAAAAGAAATTCATGTAAATATGTTCTTCATAACCAAAGAGTAAATTTCATGTTTTGTAAGAAAATATAATTTAGCTTTCTATATTAAAAACAAAACATTCAGAAATTCACACAAAAGGCAGAGTATATTTAAAGTATATGTTCAAACATCCCTGGAGAGGAAACTAAATTAGCCTCGTAATCATAAAAATTCTTTCAGCTACAATAGATACAGTGCTTTTTTACTGCTTTATTTGGTTCTACTGATAATTTTAAACACTTTTTGCTGACGGAAGATGCTATGAAGATGTTGATCCCAGAGGAAATCACAGGTGCAGAGCTGAAGCGAAGGTCATGGCGAGAGTAGGAGGAGGAGGAGGTTCAAACCTTCAGTTCTGTTCATCATTATGGGAAACGTTAGATAGCTGGTGAATAAGTTGGATGAGTTGTGGGCACAGACTCAGACTCAGAGGGAGTACTGACAGTGTAGTAATATGTGCTGCACGCAGACCTCTAAGACTGCCGTGCCTGCATCACTGGTTTGAGCAGACAGAGATGCTTCGCTGAGAGTAAAACAAGAGGAGGTGGGATTGCAGTGTTTGTGAATAAACAGTGTGCAATGCTGGACATGTCACCATGACTGACTGTCTATGTTTGCCAAACATTGAACTTTACTATATTACTAAGCTGCAGTCTAAAAACCCCAAAAGCTTTTATTGTCATTACTAGTGATTTCAGCCACACCAGCTTGGACTCTACCCTTCCCACCTTCCGCCAGTTTGTTAATTGCACCACACGGGACAATAAAATCTTGGACTTCCTGTATGCAAATGGAACACATGCTTACAGAGCCACTGCTCTGCAGTACGTCTCTGTGGTTTGCCTGTCCTCGTGAAGTGTGTGCAGAGGTGGAGTCAGGAGACCTCTGAGACTCTGCAGGACTGTTTCAACTCCACAGACTGGGATGTGCTCTGGATGCTGCATGGGGATGACATCATTGCAATAACAAACTGTGTTAGAGACTACATAAACTTGTGTCAGGACACCACTGTCTCAACAAGGAGAGTGTGCTGTTTCCCCAGTAACAAGTCTTGGATCACCAGCAACCTGAAACTCCCTCAGAGGGCCTTCAGGTCCGGCAACAAGGATGAGTTAAAGCGAATACAGAAATAATTAAAGGTTGGGCTGAGGGGGTGTAGCAACTTAAACAGAAACTTAAGGCAAGACTTGAAAAGAACAACAATAGAGTTGTGTGGGCAGGTGTGAGAAGGATCACAGGCTTCAACCTGTGAAGGACAGTCTGGACACATCCAACAACCTGTATTCCTGCTTCATTCCTGCTCACTCTACATCTCAGACTTTCAATACAACTCTGAGTCATGCCACCTGAAGAAGTTCTCAGATGAAGGTGGGGTGTATTAGAGTTGGATGGAAATCACAGTACAGGAAACTGGTGGACAAAGCTGTGGAGTGGTTCCACAGGAATCATCTACTTCTAAATGTAGCCAAGACCAAAGAGATGGTGGTCGACTTCAGTGTATGGAGGTCTCCTACCACACCCATCAACATCCTGGAGAATGAAATGGAGGTGTGGACAGTTACACATACTTGAGCGTGCATCTGAACAACAGGCTGGACTGGACTGGAGCACCAGCACTGATGGTGTGTGCAAAAAGGAGATGAGCAGACTGTCTTCTGAGGAAACTCAGATCGTTCAATGTGTGCAGTAAGATGCTGCAGATGTTTCATCAGTCTGTGGTGACAGGTGCTGTCTTCTGGAGCAGCAATAGTGTTAGGGATGCCAGTAGACTAAAAAATAAAAATCATTAATAAGGCTCTAAAACATATTGGATAAAACTTTGAAGGCATTTGAGTCAGTGAGAGAAAACAAACAGCTCTCCATCATGGACATCAATCCCATCTCTTCCATGACTACAGAAACAGAGGAGCTCATTCACCAACAGACTCATTTATCATCATTTAATGTTATTTCTGACTATTATATTTTTTATCATATTATACTATTAGAAAATGAAGTTCATTTTATGTAAACTGCTGTGACAAAGTTATTTCCCTCAGGGATGAATAAAGTATCCACCCATTCTATTCATCATTCACTCATTCAAAATCCACTTTGATCCTCGTTGCATTCAGACAAGCCATTAGCTCATCATTCCTGTCAGAATTAAGCTTTATTTTTCCAAACTGAGGTTGTTCTTAAAGCTATTTACAATATGTAAGATATGAATCCTTCATATGTTTTCCACAGAAACCCCACTTCCAAAGAGCTGAAATATCCCTTCAATGCTGTCATCAAAGACATGTAAATAAAAAAAAATGAACAAAAACACTGATCCAAGCCCAAACCATCACAGAACCTGGCTTTTTGATGCTGACAACAGTCTGGATGCTCCTCATTTTTAAAAAGGTGAAACATTTCAAAGCTTTAGGTTTGGGACTATGATACCAAATAAAAGTTTAGACATCATGTTGGATGTGTGACTGAAGCGCCTCTCCAAACTGCTGAAACCAGTATGACTGTTTCTCGCTCAATAAAAGTTCACAAACTAATAATAATAGTAAAGAAAATCCTTGAAAGATGAAAGGCCATTCGTTCTTTTCTCTGTTCGTGTCCTCAAAACCCCCCAACACAACAACTCTTCAGTTTCTGCAGAGGATTCAATCATAAATAAATAAATAAATAAAGCAATTAGAAGTTTGTTTTGTTTATACAGAAGTTTATTTAATTTGAATTGTTGTCATAGTGACCACTGATATTTTGCAGTCTTTACGTGCTTTCGGTTGGTAACGAAAAATAAAAATGTCTGAACAGGTTGAATCCACCTACATGCAGGCGCTCCTGTTCGCGTCGCCACGTTTTTTTTCTTTTACAGCTAACTTAATGAACTATGAATCATGACCAGAACCTTGAACAGAAAGGGAATCCTGCAGTGTTTGTAGGTCCCACCTACAAGTGCAGCAAAGATCAAGCAGAAGATGAAAGGCCTCTCTGCGAGGCAGAGGGTCCCAGTTTGCAGAGCCACAAAAACAAACCAGAGTTTAATCATTTAATCTCATTTAAAGTGAGCCCAGGCTCCGAGGAGCCTCATTTCTCATCACTTTGAGAGCAAATGACAGAGAGAAAGAGGGATGGAGAAGGGGGGAGATAGCCTCTGCCATTTTCCAGTAGTGTCAGAGCGGCTTAAATTACTTCACCCGCACCTCCTTAACGGCTTAGTGTTTGAACAGGAGTCATTTGTTTCAGTCGTAACGCGTAGGAGAGCGGCGAGGAGAGCCGTAAGGAGGAGGAGGCGATGATGGATGAATGGCAGGGGAATGGGAGGGGTGCACTATACAAAAGGGATGGGGTGCTTTACTGAATCACCAACTGCCAAGGTAGTAAACAAACCTGCACATTAGGTGGCTGACGTATCCATGGCAACCAGCTCTCACACTCAGATGCTTCCCAGCAGAATGGATTTAATTGTGAACACATCATTTCTCACCAGCCCTGTGGGCCTTGACCTCTGACCTACATCTCTTTGTTGGCCTTCTACTCGTCAGAGAGAAAATATAACATATTCAATTTAAAAAAAAAAAAAAAATTTTAATGCTGGTTGATATCATACAGGCTCAACAGTCAGGAGCCCCAGAAAGTTAAAATCTAATATCTGTTGAAGGAGGATTATTGGAACAGTAAAAAAGCTGATTGACTTTTACTGTTTAATGAAAACAGACAGAAATAATTTGATACGTTTTGACAGCTTCACTCATTGGTTCTCATTTTAGTTCCTTTAACTGTGTGCAGCATGTGGTAACTTGCATTTCATGTTAGTTTTGACTAAACATTGTTCTATCAACTTAAACATGCAGAGTTCTGTTCTTACTTGAGGAAACATTTGCAGCTGATGCTTGCAGATGTGCAGTAAGAAAGCCCATTTCTACAGTAAATCTGTCTTCTCTCTCTCTCTCTCTTTTTTTTTTTTTTTTACAAAAGCAGTGTGTGTGTCCCCTGGTCCAGTGTGATCAGACGCTCCTGTTTCAGCTGGGATACATCTCACTTAGACTCCATTCTCACTGGATGATGACCCATTTATGATGTAAAAAATCAACCTGAAGATAGATGGTCTTGTCAGGTTTTTAGAGGTGTATTAAGAACACAGAGAGCTCCTCGTTAGAGTGTGATCGGCCCATAATGGTTTTAAGCACAAACAAAACTTGTGTAGTGAGGTCATGGTGGTTTATCGTTGTGGTGGCACACTATCAAGGTCCCGGATGGAGCGTGGAGGAAAGTGTTGGCAGTGTATCCATGACGTGGGTCTTCCATATAACAGACTGGTCATTAAGAATTTGAAGCATGCTGGCTCGACCATGATCGTGACAAAGCCATGGAAACAACCTAACGCAGGCATGATTCCCATGGCTGCACCGCCCTGCGAGAGTGATGTGATCTTCTAGCATGCACAGTACCTTGCAAAAGTATTCACCCCTCTTCATATTCTTTCTATTTTGTTGCCTTATAATCTGGAGTTGAATTAATTTTTTTATTAAAAGCATCAATTGTTTAGGCTCATTATCCTGCTGGAAGGTGGACCTCTGTTTCAGCCTCAGACGTCTGGAAGACTCAAACCCGTTCATTTCAAGAATTTACTTGTATTTTGCTCCATCCATCTTTCCTTCAACTCTGACCAGTTTCCTTGCTAATGAAAAACAACATGATGCTGCCACCACCATGCTTCACAATGAGGATGTGTTCTCAGCATATGACAGATAGTAGATTTGCTTCAGACACTGTGTTGTCTTTAATACTCTAAAAGTTCAATGTTGGTCTCGTCTGATCACAGCACTTTCTTTCACATGTTTGAAGAAGAAAATTCCAAACAATCTGCCTTATTTTTTGCATTAAACATTGTCGTTTTCCTGCCTACTTTTCCATGAAGCCCAGGTCTGTGCAGCTTGTAGTGGTCCTATACACAGATACTCTGATCTCTGCAGAAGAGCGGCCCAGCTCCATCAGGATTACCTTTCATCTCTTAGTTGTTTCTCTGATTAATGTCCTCCTTACTCAGTCCCTCTCTCTTTTGACAGATTTGCTGTGGTGGCATCATTTTCCCATTTTTAAAAAAAGGTTTTAGTGGTGCTCTGTGGAATGTTCGAGGTTTAGGATTTCTTTTTTATAACCAAGTCCTGATCTGTTTTTCTCCACAGCTTTGTCCCTGACCTGTGTGGAGAGTGCCTTGATCTTCCTGATGTCTCTTGCTTGGTTTTAGTCCTTAAAGGTGTTGATCCTGGTGGCTGTTACAACAGGTGGATGTCGTTTGACGGCTTTAGATCCTTTGACTCTTAGATCACTCACAGGTGAATTTTATTTAACTTATTATGTGGCTTCTGATGGAAATGAGGAAAGCTGCAAAGCAAAGGGATTTAAAACATAAGCATACGCCACTTTTCAGTTTTATAGTTTTAGAAATGATTTAAATTAAATTTTTAAAATAAGTTCTCTAATCGGAAGTATTTCTGTACAATTATTGCTTTAAATCAAATGAAAAATCTAAATAAATCCCAGGTTTTAAGTCAACAAAAGAGAAAGAATGCCAAAGGACATGAATACTTTAGCAAGGCGCTGTAGTTCCTGATTCAGTCTGAGAGTTCTGCCAGGGCGGAGCTCATGTATTGGTGCAGTAGTGAGTAACATTTTAGTACATTGTAGTTCAACGTATCACTGACGTTTAGAGCGTGGTGATGGTGCAGCAGAGAATCTCAGAGATGCAGAAATAAGAAGGAAAAAGTATTTAAAGCAGAAGTGGGCAAAATGCCACAAACAGAGCTGAGACAGATGAGGAGGCCCAGACCAACAAGCTAAACTCAGTTTTGTCAAATTAAAATTTTAGAAATTGCTAGAAATACAATTTTCTGAGTAGATATATTAATGCCCTCCACTCGCCTGATCCAGTCTTTGTTATTTCCCATTTCTTAGCAAGTCTGCTGTGATGATTTACAGTTTTTGTGTTATGAATGAATGATTTTCTGATTTAAACCTGTTTGAAAAGCATTTTTATTTTACTGTTCTGGTTGCCCAGTAATCCACCCCCTCTTTGACCACTTAGTTCGGGTTAAAATATCTTTTAGTTTAAAGGTAGCAAAGAATCCTTCTCCTACAACAGGATTATTTTAAGGAATCAATTTTTTGTGAGACATCAGGAAACCATTTCAGTTTTGAGCAAAAACATTTTTTTTAATTGAGTCACGTTTTTTTCTCTTTTCTCTGGAAAACTAATTAATTCCTTCAATATGAGTTTTTTTAAAGAACTTTTTCCATGCCAAGGGAAATAATACTTTGTCTATAATAATCCTGCTTCTAATTGTATTTGTAAAAAACCCAAGAACTATAAAAAACTAATATGAAGTGTGATGTAAAGGTTTATAAAGCAGCATTTGATTGAACTACTGTGTAATTTTTGAGACTGTCTCCCTTAATATTTCTGCCACGACATCACCTGAATGGGAAGTAAAAACCTGGGATCATAGGTTAGATAAATGGCAAGACTTTCTCTTTTTGCCACATGAAAAGAGGCCAATTATTTTCAATTCTGTGTATTTTTCATGAAACAAAACAGTCAACTTTTATCAAAACTTTTTTTTTATTTGATGCATTTACTTTCACATAAAAAACTATAAAATACAAATATATTTTCAACAATTGATTGCACAGCAAACATTCACTAAATAAACATTTAACTTAAATAAATAAGAAATAAATAAGCAATTATGCTCGTCTTCCAGTGGTTCAGTCGTATAATTTTTCAGTTTTTGCGTGAAGCCACTCTGGCGGTGGATCCATTCAGTCTTTTGTGTGTAGTACACACTTCTCCTGTATCTCCATCTGGGTGACTTTCTTCTCCCAGCTTCACGTGGACTTCAGCCTCCAGCTTAGACCCCGATCAGAGTGTGGCTCAGTAAACGACTCCACGACTCATCAGGAAACTCCTCGGGTTCAGGGTTTCTGATCTGAACCCTTCCAGGCTCCTCTCGTGTCAGTAAACTCACAGCCCTTTGAGGAGAAATCGTGTCAGCTGCTTCATTAACAGTTTCCCCCGCCCTTTTTTTTAATTTAGCCTGTTCTGGTTTTTCTGGTCAGCTCCAGGTACATTGAGGACTTGAGGAAACGAGGGTAGCAGTCTTTCTCCATCAGGATGTAGATTTTAGCTTGGGCCTCGTCGAAGCAGGACTGACTGGGCCGCTCCATGTTCTCCTTGGTGATCGCTTTGGTCGCATGGTCGAGATTCACCTGCCAAACAGAAGAAGCAGACATCATGTTAGACACATCTCACAAGAAGGTAAAAGAAACATGCCGAAGACTCTGCTGTAATTATTCGACACACACCTCTCGCGGCGCATCAAAACCGATGAACTCCTCATAGATCTTCTTTGCTTTCTGGGCCAGTTTCGAAGGCTTAGTTGATTTGTAGTCCTCACATGCCAGGTAGAAAGCGATGTTCTCCTCGCTAAACTCTGACACCAGGAATGCCCTGAACAGGCACAGTCCATCTGGAGACAGAAGAGATGAGCGGTTAACATCGTCTCAAATCATCTGGACAGAATAAACTGTGTGGAACAAGCGAATCAAAGACTTACTTTGGCTGGACAACAGATTCTCAAATGACTCCTTCCACTTCATGGGCTCGTTCACTTCATTTAACCTGGATCATCAGAAAAACATGAATAAGTATTACAAAGTAATAAAAAAGCTACAATGTGCTACTTTTTACATGCTTATAAAAAAAAAGAACAGTTATCTGAATGTCTTACTTTAGCTTGTCACTTTTCCTGATGCTGTGGTCTGACTTCTGTAGCAAACTTCCAAACAACGCCCTCAGCTCCTTTGCCCTGCAAGAATTAGGAGAAAGTCTTATAAATTCACAGTTGGAGAGTCCACGCTGCAGTTGTGATAAAATGGTTTGAACTTTTTTTAATTTTTTTTTTAAAAACAAAGTTCCCTCTGAGCTCACCTCTCCAAGCAGGTGAAGGGCAGTGAATCCAGTCCTCTGCACATGTTGAGATATTTCCAAAAGTTGCTCCTGGGTGATTTTTCCCCGTCCTCAGTGATCAAGCGCTCTGCTCTGCTGTCTGCCTGTGTGGGAAAGTGACTTCTTATAGAGCCCAGTGTGTGACATCACGCCTCTCAGCCAATGACAGGAGATGTGTGGGAGAATGAGGAGACTCCTCGACGCTGCATTTCCTGCTCACTGCTGAATGACGACTCACCGAATGAGTTACTTCACAGCTCTTGAACGTCCTTGTGGTCAATAGGGGCACGAGGACTGTGTGTGTGAGTGTGTGTGTGTGAGTGCGGCACTTAAGGGGGGGATGGGGGGGGGGGCTTTCTACATGTGTTATGTCTGTATAATTTAGGACCTAAAAAGAACAAGACATTTTTACCAAGATAGAAAATCCCCTTCAGCTGGAAAATGTCATAATTGGGAGATAAAGAACTTCAATTCCACACAGGTTTAGGCAGATCTGAATGTGTGCAGAAGAAGGACTGACACTCGGTGAAAACCCAGATATACTGCTGAGTACCATTGTTTTTATGTAAATAAAATACATTCCCAAAACAGTAGTTATATCAGTTGAATTTGCTCTGCAAATGATGTCAACAAAACATACATTAATCCTCGTTTTAAACATAACGATTATGACAACATTAGACTTCTGACTTGGTGCATTATTATCACACCAGTTAATGAAAGATGCCTTGAAGCATCCTTAATCCTATTAAACTGTTATTATTCAGTTTCCATCATACGTTGCAGTTTTGGAAAAACCCATAGAAAAGAAAAACCTGGCATTTTTTGATGGATGGAATTCAAACGTTAGTCAGCTGTAGATGTATATAAAATAATTATTTTCTGACCGTTTCATTAGAATTTATCCATAGGTTCATGAGCTATTTTGCAGACAGACAGTGAAATGAATACACACAGACAAAACATCATCACCCCTCTTTTGTTTTTCAGCAAAATGTGATAAAAATATATCAAAACGTGCAGCTCTAGAACAGTGTGCTATGACCTTTGGTAGCAGTACATTGTACAGCTTATTTTAAATTTGTGAAAAAATTAAGAAAAACTTCACTATAGACAAAGGTTGACTATGGAATGAATTTTGAAGCCCGGCTCAGACAGACTTCACAGCAGAAACATGTTTCAAAGTTTAAATGTTTCACAGAAAGTTTGACTTCACGTGACAGAACTGGTACTTTAATTGTATAAAAATGTGAACAATATTAAAGTTTAATTTTATGATTTTTGGAGAGTTAAACAAAATGTTTAACTTAGCTGTGTAATTTTCTTTAAAAAAATTGCAAACAAATTATTTTTATTTCCACAAACTCTACACTCCTTATACAGTTTATATATCAAAATGGAGGAATTTATGTCCCTGTTCACCCAGTGTGTCTTTCACTGCTTTTATTTTCTTTTAAGTCCAAGCAAAGTGCAAAGTGCACTCAACCAAACTCTCTTCTATTGTATCTAAACAGAAGGTTCTCTTCAAAACTGGATTTAAAGGATCTTTATAACTTTTCTCAAATTACTTTTGGGTTTTATAAAAGCAAGCTGACGTGTGTTGCAGTTTTGGGCAGTAGCTGAAGTGGCACCCATTAAACGCTTTTCAGAAATTTTGTGATAGATAACTTATTCCTTATTCAGTTTTGCTGTTGAAAGAAATTGAGGTTGAGAAAACTTATAATTTACCTTTTTATTTTTTTGCTCCATCTGTTTCTAACATTACAGTTTTTGTTGTATATAAATATCATATCTGCAGTTTTTGGTCATCATAAATGTCAAAAAATATTTCTTTGTAAAGCGTAAATTTTTATTTTTAAACTGTTTTGTTTAATAAATAATGACATTGTGGAATCTGTTGTGAGTTTTTGCACACTGAGGTTAGATTTGAATAATTTTTTAACCTGGCAGAGACCAGATGGTTTTTATTACGTCCTGATGCATAAAACCCTAAAAATGAACTAAAAGTAAAAACTTTGATGCCATTCTGTCAGAACTAGAAGAACATTTTTCATCAGTAGTTTTTGGATTGGACAACTCTGAAAGCAACTTGACAATAAACTCTGAAAAACAATTTTACAAAAGCCAATAAATTATAAAGTACTCATTAAACGTCCTATTATAATCCAACAGAAATATGTTTTCATATTGAACAATGTTGGTTTAATATCATATTCACTTCCTTGTGAGTATTGTAGATTATGAAGTAATTTAGGCATTGTCCTCACAGGTACAGAAATAAATGTGTTTGAATTTCATCTTACGCAATCCCCTGTCTGGACTATCTTTCCTTTTTTGCTCCCATTTATTTCCTAACAAGGCACAGCAATGCAAAGACAGCTGTGTCCAGTCTATAAATACCTTTGGGCTTGCAAAAACAATAGTTCATTGAATGTGAGAGTCTATAATTAGAGCAGACAGTGGAGCCAGTTAACAGTAAACTCTGCTAATGGCCTGTTTCTCAATGAGTTCAACAAAATGTTCAGGAAGAGGTCAATCAGGCTGCAGGATGTAAAGGCTAAAAGCTCACTGATGGTGGCTGAGATGGCTTCCTCTGTCTGCTACAAACAATAATTTCCCTCTAACTGGCTTTGTTGGCCAACTCACAACCCTGCATGTCTAAGCAAGGCCACATCAGACTGAAATAATGAGCTTCTCCCCTCCTGCTTCCTGTGAAACTGGGTATGTAGATGTAACCAGTAAATGTTGGACACAAGGCATCAAACAATGTGGTGCCGTTCTTAGAAAAAGAATGAGTAATGTGCCTTTTATGTCCTTTAGGATGATGACATTCATTAGGCTCCAGCTGAGGGTAAAAATGGATTGAAACGGATCCTGTTTGTCCACAATGTGTAATGATTTATGGTAACATAATAGAAACATAAATGACAACTCTTCAAAACACACACAAAAAAAACTACGACCAGAACCCACTGTGTACAATCCTAAAGGTTTGATTTGAAGACTGCCCTTTATGAGTTTAAATGAGATTCCACATTTATATTCAGTCACTGACAGAAATTTTAAACACCCACATTAAATGGTAGAAATGAAGTAAAACTTGTTGAAAGTTCATGTGACTGTATTGCAATGAATACAGTATCAGAGGCACACTGCTCGTCCCATGTCAGCATGGCGTGGCCCCCTGGGGTCTGGATATAAGCGATGAACAAAGTCCTACATCCATCGTAACAGGCCCTCCAGATCCAACAGATCATCACTGTGTCAGAGTTAGTGTCTGAGCTGAAGCTACACATGTTGGACTGGGAAAAGATTTGAGGACCTCCTGACCACAGGAGGACCTCAACACGACGCAGGTACACCATAGACACATGGGATGTGGGCAGACAGGTGTGGCCTTATTGAAACCGTAGGGTCCTGTCTCTGGATGTGGAAGACATGCAGATGAAGATGTCACTGATGTAGCGCTGTGTAGATTAAGTCTCCAAATCATTACTAGGGATGACCTGAAGTCACACCCTGTTGCCTACATGGGTTGATCAAAAAGATGTTGCAGGATGACAAAAGGGGTTGTACAGAGTCTCATACCTGTGTCTGGATGGGTTAGGTACAACAATCTTCCCTTTGTGTAATCCGTTTTGTGTGATCCTTGGGAGAACCTTCCTGATGATGTAGGTGTCCTCAGATACCCATTGGTTCCAACATCTGGCCCCTGTGACATCTGTACACCCCACATATCAGGAAATTGCACAATACAACCACTTGGTCTCATCCAAACCCACAGTGTGACCCCTAGCAGTGGTTTTATCCAGCCAAGCAAACAACTTGATTTTTCCCCCATAAACTCGAAACTAAACGGAAAGAACACCTTCCCCTACTTCTCCCATGTTTTTCTCAGATTTACATTATGGCAAGCTTCATTTCTGGGTTGAAGTTCATTGCTTTGAAGGCTGGAGGGTCTATTTTCATTCTTGGGTCAGTATTAGAGACAGAATTTATGGCTCCTTGAAGGGATCCGGATCTTGCGGCTCCGTCATTTCCAAAGAATCGTTCAGAGGACTGGCTTGTTTGAAAAGTTAGTCACATGTTACTGCAAGTGGTGCATTACGACATATGCCATAACGTATGGCCGTAAGTTAACATGCACAGCCGTACCACATGACTTGTCAAGCGAGCAACACTCCGGAGTGTGTGTTCACCAATTATGACAACTGCTGCGCTCCTCCCTGTTGCTTTTTCTTCGTCTCAGTGGAACTGGATTGGGTGCGTTTCTGCATCTGAGGAGGAAAACACAAGAAGGGGGTTAAAACAAGAACTGAATGGCTCTTTACCGTCTGTGACTCGGCTCCCTTTGACAGAGCCGTTCAAAAGATTCAAATTGTTCATAAACGTCACGTCTCTAGTCAGTATTTGTCAGGACATTGTGACCTGAACCAAGGCCAACTTTCTTTTTTCACCATACTTCACTGGTTGTAAACATGTTTTTATGAGCTGAAGCATTCAAAACACGATCATTCATGCTGCTGAACCCTGTTATTTTCCTTTATATCTGAGGCTTTTCCACGCACAGATGCAGAGTTTAAATATGGGCCAAGAAAAGCCTAAATATTTGCACTTGGTAATTAAGCTGGTAGCATTTTAAAAACTGCAACCAAGAAGCTGTAATTTAATTTTTAAATTATCCGTCATGGACAACTATTAGATCTCATACATCTGAGTTACAATGTTTTTAAAAGTTCTTTTATACTAACCATTCAACAACAAACGTAATGATATAATCAGTTACATTGCCACAAAATTGATGTTATTCAGTAGCTGAACCATATCCTAAAACCTGTGCTCACTTATTTAAGCCTGGTTATATTTTTTCTGTATATGTGTCATGTTTCTTGACCTTCTTCCAAATTGAGTTAGGTGACTGTACCAGACATTCATATTCATTGTGAAAATAATGAGCGGAAATGAGGCAAAGATTTGATAACAGGTCAGAGTGTGTAACACAGCTCAACTATTGTCTGAAAACACAACGGAATAAAAACAAAAACAGCGCTGACAGTTTTTGTTATGAAACATGTCAGTGGGAAACTGACCCAGTTCAAAGAGCTGTGAAGATGAACTTAGTACGATTACAGAGCTCGTTTTGTTTGACAAACAGAACTAAATTTCCTGCTTTAGTCATGAGTCTGAAAATGATTCACTTTAATTTAGAGGCATAAAGTTGTTATGTTACCATATTTCACTAAGAAATAAAGACTTCATGAAATAAACTGGAAATTTTAAACAAACATATTTTAATTTTGTTGTTTTTGTGCTTTTTCACTTTGCAGGAAAAATTAATTCCAGGTAATTTACAGCGCAACAACGCTTAGGAGAAACTGTTTAGATTACAATTGTTTGATTTTTGACATGAACCTAAAGAAACCTTTTGATGACGAAAAAGTGGTGGGAAGGCAGGAAATCCATAACCATGAAGCTAAATAACTCAGTGCAGGGACTGTGAACCATGATGAAAAAATGTGAAGATATCGTCCACAGAAATATAACACTCTGACACAAGAAACAAACTAACAAAGAGATAAATAAGATGATAGAAAATATACTGTGTGTAATAATAATCAATGCAATGCAAGAATGAAACTAATGCTCTGTCCACATTACTCTAGATATTTATTTAAAACTATTTTCAGCTACATTTGCACATCTTGTACACACAAACTAAAAAAAGAAGATAAAACAACAGCAAAACACTTTCCTACGTGTAGATTTGTTAACTGATATTAGAGAAAAATAAACAAGTTTAGGGAAAATCTGTGGAGGAGCGAAGAATTTTTTTTCTCTACATTTTTGTATGTTGGTAATGTGAGGGTTCTCGCCACCTGGAGGTGCGGCATGGGTACTTCAGTGTTTTTTGTTAGAATTGTGGATAAAAAACATGAGTTAAAAAAAAACAGTTTAAAAGTATACAAAGAGTAGTGTGGAGGGGGGTCTAAGATCAGTGCGCTGTGCTATGAAGTTACTGAGGTAACTTCAGGTTCAGTGTAAGATTTTCAGTGCCCCTGGGTCTGTTACCATGGTAACAGGATATCTGTTTTACATGAACACACACTGACCCAGAATCAGAAATCCTGGGTTGACTTACTCAGCTGATTACCAGCTTTGTAGAAACTTTAAATGGCCTCTTCATTGTTGGGGGTAGTTAGTTCATGTCATGCTGAACTTGTTTTGTAGTATTTGGCACAGATGTGTGGTGAGTATAATATTTATAACACTATTATGATACATTTACAAATTTATAATAATCCTAAAATACTTATATGAGTATTTCTAAGTATATTTAAGTATTATGTGCCTTATGTGACAGCCTGTTACTTTTTTCTCTTTAACTCTGCCCACAAAACTCCCTCCTGCAAGTTGCCCCGACGCACTTTCCTGGAGTTGTTTCCTGGGGATTTAGAGATCGAGTAAAGACAATCCGTCATACTGTTTCAGACCCAAAGGAATGCCCTGCACCATGTGTTTGTTCATTCCTTTCTAAGGTCATAGGAGATTGACAGTGGCCATACCACACTGGTGTCATCACAGAGCCAATAGCTGAGCAATTCATTAGAGATTTTGGTGACCCCTAACAGACAGGGACCACACTGCTGCGTGTCCTGTTTTGTGCTCGTAATAACTCTCTCACCAGCTAGATCCAGTTTTTAAAATCTTTTTGCTGGTTGCGCCTTCTCAGAAATTGCCTTATTTCCCTTAAGGTTTTAATACCAATGTCACTAAAGTCAATGTGTTTCACACAAGTTTTTCTATTTTGTTCCATTACTCTCCAATAAGGAGGCAGCTGAGGCCATGTTGGTATTTGATCAGTCATATCTCACATGTTTCCCTCCAGTTTCATTGAAAAACTGCCATAAAAGTTCACAAAGAAAATGATGTTTTATTTTAACGGAAGGGACCCATACCTTTACAAAATATTTGGTGTATAAAACAGATTTACATTACGGCACAGTCCTCACTATAGCTGGATAGATCTTTTTAAATACAGAAATTCTCTCCTGCTTGAACCTCAACCCATATATATATATATATATATATATATATATATATATATATATATATATATATATATATATATACACATACATGAATAAAGGAAAACAAGCTAAAATTCTTTTCAAGTCTTTAGCCAAGTTAAGAATGTTCTTTCTCTGTTTCTTGATATGTAAATGTGGTTGAACCTCAACCCATCTTAGTGGTTCAATATTTTCGTTAGAATTGTATGGATAGAGGTTTTTCTTTGAATGGAGAGATTAAATAGGAGTTATTAAAGTAATTGGAGTAGTGCAGATGGGGCTTTAATTCTTGCTAAGGATAATAAGAACTGCAGATTTTTAGAGACATCTGTTTGAACTTTGGTACAGAGAAACATTTTTGGAACCGATCCATGGTTTGGGGGTTGAGCTATAACTCATTCATTTTTGGCCTCTGGAGGACACTTCTTTAATACCCGACAGCACTGGCCTCTGGTCTCATTTACATGTAACTGTGCAGTTGCTGTCAACATAAAAATGATAGACAAAGCATATTTGCCCCCTTCTGTTCAAAATCAAAGCCTGCAATAATCCAATTTATGGACATTAATTAACCCATGAATTAATTACTTTGACTTATGTCTGACTGCTTTTGCATTGCTCTTGCTCATGAAGGCAGCAGTGCAGCAGATTGCTGCTTTTAGTCGATTTCTTCTCATGAGATATATTTACTAAAAGCCATTGGGAGACGTCACTCTGAATGCGTGTTGCAGCACAGTTTCAGGCACACATCTCCTTTAGCGTGGACTTTTATAATTAGACAAATGCACAAAATTACTTGCTCTGACAAAATTCCCAAAATCTCTTGAGGAGCTTGAGCCACAATGTCGTGCTGGAAAGACCTGCTTCCTGTCATCCACCAGGACGTTACTTCGCAGCTTCTGCAGGTGATCCCATCACCCACATAACATCAGCCTCTCCTCACCACAGCAGCTGTTTTCAGCATGAGCTGACAAGTGTTACCCTAGAATGATAGAACAATGTTTACAAAAAAAAAAGTCTCATGTGATTTTGTTAATTTAAAAATTTAATTTATGTCGTAATGTTAATTGTCTTTACACACACAGGGTTAAACAGCTTCCTGTCCCACTGTTATAGATTTTGTCACAGTCAGAGTCTTGTTTCTGGAAAGGTCTTTTAAATGCGGGAAGTACACGGCAACATGAAATTCCCAGATGGTAGTCAATTTCCCAGCCGACTTGACCCCAGCCCTTTTTCTGGAAGACCTCCAACTAGCCGTTTCCTTTTTTTTTTTTCTAAATTCAACCACTCCTCCTCATCCTCTTTAACCCACATTGAACCTCAGACATTTTGACTTTGTGTTTTGAGCTTGGAGGCAGCACATCGAATCGCCTCTTGCTTTTCCAACCTGTTCTTGCTGTTTTGCTGTGTGCAGACTGCAGATACGGTTTGAGCGGCACCATCTGCTGCGAACAGAGCGGCCATGATCTGCATATTTACTCAGCTATCTATCCCACAGAGCAGGTGGAGGCTTACCTGATGCATCCCAAGTAAGATGGCCACTGGCTGCCGCGGATGCACATGATCTTATCTGCAGATTATCAGATGTCAACCTGCCATAGAACATCTGGAGATTCAGCAGGAAGGATGACAAATCAATGTTAACTAGGCTCAGGTTCAGGGGAATATCAGTGACTGCACGGGGCTTCTGGACAGACCCATCTGTCTTGTTAGTTCTCTGTATCTGCCAGCTACTAAAACTGAATGCATTTTTAATTTTGACACACTGGCTTCTATTAATACATGCATGGGTTGTTTTTCACTCATCTGGTAGCAAGCTGCAACTGCTTGTTTGTAATCTGGAGAAAGTATCACTGTGTGTTGACAGACTAATCATCAAATCCATAAGTTTATCACAATTAGCCCATAACGGTATCATCATTTGTATTAACACGCAGGACCCTTTTTTTCTGTGAACACGTTAGCCAACTCATGCGAAGCTTCTCTTTCTTCTTGGAAAAATTACACAGAGTGGGCAAAACAAAAAAGGAGCTCAGTTTTCTGAAGAATCCTCTGCAGGAGACTAATAAGTTTGCCCTCTCTGGCTCTGCAACAAACGCCGAAGATAACAGAGTACCAGCAGGACGTTGGTAGACACGTGGTTAATTGGGTACATTGTCTGAAATTCAGCAGCAGGAGGCATAAATCTTTTTTTAAAGGAAATGATCAGGAACACAAAACCATAATGCGCCTTTTCTTATTTAGAAATATGGCAGCATTGTACAAGGATGGGTGACTGAGGACAGAAGGTTAACGAGGTGCCAGAAAATCAGACAGAATGTCACATTAGTGCCAGGGGACACTGTTGTTTTTTCCATGTTTATTGTATAATTTGACACTTTTACAAATTTGTCAGGATGTTCTAAGATAAGAATGTACAAGCCTTGAAGGGATAGTTCAGATCTGCTGGAGTGAGGTTCTGTGGAAAAGGTTATGGACTGTTAACACTGATATAAAAACATTTCCCCAGCATGTTGCTGCCACCACCATGCTTCACTGTTCCCAGCATGATGAGGGGTGTTAGATTTGGACTGGACATGATTTTCTTTAATGTTTAAAAAGTTCAGTTTTAGTCTCATCCATCAACATATATTATAACTAGAGACAGAACTGGAAGCTGAAAGTCGAAGCCACAAAGGACCAGTGCCCCTAGTGGCTGACTGCAGTACAAGTTTTACTTTTTAAATGAATGGGGCATTTCCTTAAAAAATAAAAATACACTTCAGATATTTGTTTTTCCAGGTCTTGATTTTTGCTACATAAGATTTTCCCTTGCTGCTATATGTTTAAATATGTTTGTTTTTTTAATGTCTAGCTTCAATTTATTATTTGAGTTGAAAGGAGGTGTACGTGAGAACTTCGTGTCGAGCCCTATAATCCAAGTGCACAGACTAACTCCAAAAATACAACAAGGCAGCTGCCAAATTGCAGACATTTTGGCTTTATTTTGGACATCAGAAGTTACAGGAGTCACTTCATCCATCTTTGTTAATGTAGATGGTCTCATCTGACCACAACACGTGCTTCAAAAAGAAAAATTCTAGAAGATTTTTTGCCTTTTTTCTGTTTTTGTTAACAGTTCTAACTTTAAATGACAGATTTTTAAATGACTTTTATGGTGCTTTTGAACAATTAATATCTTACCTGTCAACAGTGTTTTTTTGAAGAACCTCAGTTTGGAGAAATAGTTTAATTCTGACCGAACTCATGAGCTAACAGCTAGTCCAAGCAGAGCGACATGCTAAAAAAACCTAAAACAACGAAGGCTGTTTTTTTCCTAAAACAACTCCATGCACCAAAAAATTCATAACAATTCATTCAACCCCTTGTTTATTAATTGCTTCATTGCCAGCAGTTTACTTTGGTTCACATTTGGCCTCAGACTAGCTGTTAACTTGTTATTCTTGTGACTTAAACTATTCTTCAATTGCTTCAAAACTGAATCTATTCGAAATATTACAATGTAAAGTAAAAGAAATTTTTGTGAGAAATTCTTTGAGAAAAAAATAATCTACTTTAATTACAGTGTTTAGGCAACACATTTTAAGATGTTTGCAAGTCCTGTTTGTGGACTATTGAAACAACCAATATTATTTTTGATTTCAATAGAGGTTTTCCGTTACAACAGCAGGAAAACGTTTGCCTGGTTTTAAGCCCTGTGGTACAATTGGGCTGATGAACATTGTGGGACAGGCCTGTTGAAAGTATCTTGGCAAGCACATCAGTGAGTCGTGTCTGCTCGGCAACACATGAGTGTGGAAACTCCCATTAAGCTCTTTCTCAGAACTAAACTGTGAATGTGCATCATTAGAGAAAGTCTATTTTAAAACTACTTCAGGAGCTCTAAGAGGCCAAACTCATGTACAGCTAAATGCTAACAACAATGCTGGGGTGCTAATGTTTACCTAAAATAAATGTCAACTATGTTCATTGTCTTCATTTGGTGAAATTCTGCAATCAAATTCAGGCCAGAGACTCATCTGTAAGCTACTATGACTTAAGCTGAAAAAATTAAAATGATGCATAAATTTTATTGGTATTTCTTTTTTAACCCCAACACATTTCAGCCGTTTGATACAGGGTTCTGTGTTAAGGTGATGAACAATTAACATCTTACTTGTTGTGGATAGCTCTTTGAACAACCTCAGCTTGGAGGAATAGTTTCATTTTGGGCAGACTGATGAGCTAATTTAAACATAGCCATGACCAAAGCTGATTGCTGCCATTTTAAAATCACCTCAAAATTCCAATATGTTTTAGAGGTTCATGCAAATACTATTTTATAAACTTTTGAATTGCTACCAATTTTGCATGATATGATTATTTCAGTGGAAATAATATGATATTCCAGCATGAAGTGTTACAGATGCTGCTGCTGTTTTCGTTGCAAATAACCATAGAATTTTCTTTTAGTAAATAATCATGGACTGAAAAAATGACAGTGATGTAAAAGTTTGGAACAACTTCAATAAATAGGACTGATGAGCTAAAGGCTAGTCTGAACGCAACAAAGACCAAAGTGGAGTGGTGGTGACTTTGAAGAACTCACATCTTACAAATTAGAAAATACAAATTGGTTCATGTGAACAATATTTCATAAACCATTACAGTGTTGTCAGTTTCTCATTACACAGAAATTTACAAATAGGTTTTTGGTTATTTGAAAATCCAAAGCAGCAGCAACGAGATGTAACATTTCTGCTGCAGCCTGGATCAGTTCAGAAATAACCACGTAATGTGAAACTGTCAGCAACTTGAAAGTTTAAATAGCAACAACTGCATGAACTGCTGAAGTTCTTTTAAGACGATCAAATATGCTTTAGAAGTGTCCACTCTCACTGGCTCTTATTTGCTTATCAGTGTGGTCCAATTGGACCCACTTGTGAAGCTAATTTTGCTGTCTTCCAACAGCTCAAATTTTCAACAAATTATATCTTTACACAAACAACAGCTTCACGTGACACAACAGAAAGATACAGGATACAAGATACTTGCAGTAATTTACCCTAGGCTGCACTAGAACAGCTACAGCCGGCTGCTGCTGCTGCTATTTGCACTTGCAAATAATCACAGAATCCCATGGTAATACATTTTTACTGAAAAAATTACGAATTACGAATGATGAAATGAAAAAAGAAATTTCATGAACTGCTATAAAAATTTTGAGATTAGAGCCATTTTAAGACAGCAGCTATGCATTTTGTTCTTAGTCTCACTTGACTCTTCATTGGCTCGTCATTCCTGTCAGAATTAAACTATTTTTCAAAACTGAGGTCATTCAAAGAGCTATCTACAACAGGCTAGATATTTGTGCATGACTTTAACACAGAACTGTAATGTTTGGCAATTGGTAAGGATCCAAGGGCACATGCAGTAGGAGGCAGTTGAATAAATGAAACAAAACCAGAGGTCCAAGTGTAACAACAATAAAACAAACAAGCAAACAAGAAAGAAGGACTGAACAGGAGACATGCGTGCAAGGATCTGATAATAACTGAGCAAAACCAAGAAGCTTAGATACACTAAAATGTGTGATTAGATAGTGAGAACAAGTGGGCAGATAGTTGATGAGCAACAGGTGAAAGAGGAGCTGAGGAAACACCCTAACTGGGGATATATAATCTCAAAAGCCCAGGTTATTGGTATTTAATAAACAGAAAACACTGGCAGAAATCACAAAAACATAATGACAAACAAGGAAATAGGAAAATCTAACAGGAAAAAATTAATTACCAAAACAAAAACATCAAGAAACCTCCAAAATTGTGACACAGAACTCCACTTGAAAATGGACAAAAAACTAGTAGAGCTCTTTGCTCTGCCTGTAGCCTGTTTATACCCTGGCTTTGTACAGAGTTTAGTAAACTCAATAAACATCAGATAAAATCATTTTGGAAAAAAAACTTGAGCTGCAAAAATCAACCCTTCTCATGTAGTTTATAAAATATGTAAACAGAATGTTCTGCCCTTAAAAACTGATGCTTGGTCAAGAATTTATAAGAATTTATTCGTCTACAAATTAACTTGAGTGTCAAAAAGATCCAAATGTGCTCCAAGTACTAACACTACGCTACTTGAAGGCTTCCTTTGCCTTAAAATGACTTGTTTGGTCTTGTTAGACCCTTTTGTGGCATTTAGCTTAAAAAAAAACTTTACAGCTGTGTTCAGATATTTTCTTTTCAGCAAATTCATTTGGAATCAGAATCCATATTAAACATCTGCACCCATGGTGTCCTCAGACCCACATTACTCTGCAAAAGTGGAAAAATATTAGATCCAATCAATGTGTTCATTTTTATACTATGGAAACGCAAGGCTTTTGCGTGCAATCCTGGTGAGATTTTGCACTTTATCCGAGTTTCTCGTGGAATCCCTGCATACTCTGCACAGATAAAACAAACTGGGATTGGTTGTTTGGCAATTCATGCACACTGGAAGATCTTAGCCAGGCTGCTTGTAGCAGCTAATTTGGTGCCTATGGGAGTCCAGAAGAGGCTTGGAGAGAATTAATGTGCATAATGATCGTTTCCTTTGCTGCAACACAAAGCCAAGCAATGCATGCTGCTGGTAGGAAAGAAAAACTCAAAGGACATAAATCAGTGTAGAGCTTTCTCATTGTTATGCAACACAGATTCAGACAACAAAAACTTTGCTTCTAACTGAAGTTACAGCTACCCTGGTGTTATTGAAAGTTCTTTAAATAATTTATATTTTTAATTAAATAAAATATTTAAGATGTTTAATAATGAAAAAGTTAAAAATATGAATTTTTGTCTAAGTGCTTTTTTGAGTTTATGACACATAAATGCCATGAAGTGTTGCTTCGAAAATACAAAGAGAGAGAATGAAATTAAAATAATAAATCAAATGCATGTTTCTCAGAGCGGCATGGAGGAGCAGTGATTAGCACCGTTGCCTTACATCAAAAAGGTCGCAGGTTTGCCTCTCTGCCTATCTGTGTGGAGTTTACATGTTCTCCCCGTGCACGCACAGGTTTACTCCGGGTACTCGTTTCCTCCCACAGACCAAAAACATGCATGTTAGATTCACTGGTAACTCTTAAATTGTCCCTAGGTGTGAGTGAGAGTGTGAATGGTTGTTTGTATTGTTTGTCTCTATGTGTCCCTGTGATGGACTGGAGACCTGTCTAAGGTGTCCCCCGCCTCTCATACAGTGACTGCTGGAGATAGGCACCAGCTCCTCTCAACCCAGAAAGGAGAAAGCAAAACAGTAATGAATGGATGTTTCTGAAAGACTGGACACTGGAAAGTGTTAACACTTAAAACTGTGAACAGAAGGTGAACATTTACTGCAGAACATTGGAGGTATTAAAGGGAGATTTTAGGCATTCTGAAGCCAGATTCTGTGTAAAAGTTACCAAGTAACCAAGCAATATCTTACAGAGACACATGAATGGGATGGCTGATCTAGACATACAAACAGCTCCTTCTGCATTGAAAGCCAGTGTTTGGAAGTGTTTTGGCTTCTATAAAGGGCTTTGGCTTATAAAGGGAGAAGTGAGATCGACAAGAGCCCCTGATAATGAAGGTTTTGTACATGTTTCCATCCAGAGGAGGAAGAGGCAACAGCTTGTGGTAGCAACTGGCAGCCTCTGCTAATCAGGGGAGTATTAGTCCAGTGATGTCAAAGTTTCCACCAAACCTACAAAAAGAGGAGTGAAATACACAGTCCAGTACAACTTTTATTATGAATGGTTTGGGTCTGCTGCGATGGACTTGCGACCTGTCCAGGGTGTCCCCCGCCTCTCGCACAGTGACTGCTGGGGATAGGCACCAGCTCCCCGCGACCCGGAATGGAGAAGCGGGTAAAGAAAATGGATGGATGGATGGATGGTTTGGGTCTGCATTCAGTGGTTGGAAACCAGGGGTTGTGACCTATGCGTTGCACTTTGAGGCCATCTTAGAGCGTAACCATCCTATGTAGAAGATATTACCACACATCCCTACTCTCAACAGGACCAAAAACAAAGTGGTCAAAACACAGAAAGCAGATATAATAACATGTGATGCATGGACATCCATTGTCACAGAATCTTATGTCCCTGTACTTAGCATTTTGACTCATTTCTGCTCAGCTTCCTTTGCAGGGAAGCCAAACTCAGGTTTAGAGATAATCCGGGGAAATTTGGATTGGAGCAGCTGGTCCTTTGCATCAAAAGAAGCCAGTTGAGGTGGTTCAGTCATGTGACTAGAATGCCTCCCTTCAAAGGTTTTCCAGGTACATCACACTGGGAGGAGAACAGATCCAAAACTCACTGGAGGGATTATAAATCCTCTCTGACTTGGAAAAGTCTTGGGATCCCCCAGGAGCAGCTGGAGAGTGTTGCTGGGGAGAGGGAGATCTGGGTTTCCCTCTTAGACCTGTGGCCCCTACGACCTGACTATGAATAAGTAGCAGAAGATGGATAGAAGAATACTCCTACTGATACTGCCTGTACTATTTGCATTTGCAGATTACAAAAGAACTCTGTAATAAATTAAGTAAAGATCTTGAAAATAGCGTTTGCATAAACTGTTGCAAAGTTTTTGTGGTTGGAGTTGTTTGAAGACAGCAACAATCTACTCTGGTCTTGCCTGCATTTGGACTATCTGTTAGCTCAAAATTAATCAACTCTTTCCAACAGAGATCATTCAAAGAGCTATCTTCATCATGTAAGATGAGTTGTTCGTAACTTTTACACAGAAACTCACTTCAAAATGGCTAAAATATTCCTAAAGTGTAATAATTGATCTTTAAAATGTTCTGCTGTGATCAATGGCAGAAAAGTAAGAAAAAACGTAAAATTTTTAACTGTTTGGTCTGCTGTTCACCATTTTAATACACAACTGAGGATTTAATAGCAACAAGATCAGGATAAAGTGAGATGGGGAAAAAAATGGTTCAAATGCTTTAATTGTTGTTTTGGTTCCAGGCCACCAAGGGATAGTGGGCATTCATTAAATTGGCTGCTACATCATTTTCACTTAGACTTTGCTTCACTTTGAAAATGTGATTTTAAAAATACATTGTTTTTTTTCTGTCAATTTTAAGCTTGTGCATGAATGGGAGGTGCAAACACAGAAAAAAGGATTATTTTAATATTTGTAATAATGTGGACAGAGCCTTCATCAAATCAAAAAAGCAGATAAAATTGTTGGACACAAGTATAATTGTGTAAACAGTCTCAATGTGGATTGAAAACATCTTAACTCACACCACCGTCAGAGGTAATATGGACCTCTTTTATCCACATTTTTGGTAGTCTAAACACAATTTGCCCTGGGCCAAGCTTTAGGACCTTCTACTGAACTGACGTGACTCCAGAGCTCAGTGTCAGAGTAAAGACTGACAAATGTAATACATTTAACTCCATCATAGTAAAACAATGTGCTGTCATTTGCTCTCTATACATGTTCACTGTGAATGTAAAATGATCTGGACCCCCTTTATCCACAGGTTTAGTAGTCTGAACACAATCAAAATTATTACCTGGATGTCTCAGGGTTAAAATGAATAAAAATAAAAAAGTAAACTCAGCTTGTGCTTGATTAAAGAAAATTAAAAAGCAATCCCTGAATTTTTTTATTTTTAGGCTAAAAGTTTTATTTATCAGAATTCCTTTTAAATAATAATGTCCATTTTGTTGGATTTTATTAATCAGTGTGGATTATCAGGACTACACATGGTGAGTTTCTCTTAATGTTTGTTCTGATTGTTTTAGAGCTGATTAGACCCACTGTGGTCGCTGTGTAATAAAACGTACTGTGTCAGTCACAGGGTAACAATTTTAGGGTTATGTTTCATTATATTCATCTAATAAACACAGCAGAAGATGACAGATGATTGTTTTACTATGGTGGAGTTTCACGTGTTAAATTCTTCAATCTTTGCTCTGACTCTGTGGTCTGAGTTCCCAAATCATTTTATCCACCTTCATTTCTCTCATAGCATGTATGTTAGCCTAATTATCTGATTAATTGGGTACTAAATAACTCCATATAATGTGACCTGAGTGTCTCTGAACCATGTTAATGTAAAAACAAATACAGTTCAGATGTCTGAATGTGCTGTAGTTTTTAAAGAAACATCAGCAGACATGCTGTCACACTGTTTGCTGCTCAGCTGACAGCCCTCTGTGTGTATCTGCATACAGAACGGGTAAGTGACATCCGATCACAACAATGTTTTGTAGTACACACTAAAGGGACCAGGAGTGAACACACTCATCCACCTGCAGTCAGATCACTCAGGACAGAAGTCAGTGCAAGGTCTGAACAGAGTTTGTGTTTACAAATTAATGACCAATATTCTCCAACCAGAATTCCTGAGAAGGTTGGGGAATGTCCCTTTGGCATTTCCTGAGTGACCAATCTACAGTTTTGACTGAAACTAAAGAGGCTAGGACAAAGCTGCGTGGGTAACATAACAGAGTGACATTGTTAACTCTTCTGCATGTGGAAAAATGATAATGGGAATTTCCCTCCCAAAAAATCTTGATTTTTCGTTATTATTTCAAATAATCTCTAAGATGCTCCCATTTCTGTAGAAACCTTTGATCAAAGTGTAATCCTGCCATGGCCGTGTTTGCTGGGAATCCCATCAAAATCCTTGAAACAAGACAAAGTCTTTCGCAGTCAGAGTACATGTAACTGTTAAAGTGAACAAGATGACGGTTTCAGAGTATGACATCTTTGATTGGAGGTGTAGAACGCGGCGGCACAAAAACCAGCGTAAGTGCTTTGAAAACTTACCTCAAGGCCATTTAATGCCAGCGTGGAACATCCGCCCACATACTGTATCAACCAGCTCAGTGCTACTGTCTGTCTGAGGCTGCAATGAGTCATGAGGAAAAGTAAAACCGTAAACTTTCTGTTCGTTAAAAACACCCGCATGTTAGGATGACTAAAACAGTTAGCGATTCAGTTACTGTGGTCAAGAGACACAGAGTCATCCTTACACAAAGCATGAGATCATCTTTAGCACTTTAGGTACTTTTAAAGAATATGTAGCATGCCTACAGTTGTGTGGAATCACATGTCATCTGCATCAGCTCGAAAATCCTTTAAAATCACATATTTGTCTCAATCAAACCATGCTAATAAAATCAAATGTGGCATGGTTGTGCCTAATTTCAGTTGTGGCTGGAATATTATCATCTACAGTTTTTCCTTTGAAAAATGAAAAAAACTGAAATTATTTTATATTTAAATGATGATTCAGGTTTTAGTGAACAATTGGTTTTCCAAGGCCTTAATCTGGATAATTTTAAAAACAGAGACTTTATGCTGAGAAAAACAGAAACAAATAAATAAATAAACTTCCGAGAGGAGATTTTTAAAATCACCGTTTTTGGTGTCTGTTTGAACACAAGGTACAAAGCGTCCCTGCCTCTGTCTACAATAACATGGATGTTTTTTTTCTCCGTTTATATTGTTTACTCTGTCTACACATTCTAGTAACAAGATTACTGCCAACGGTACATAATATGCCTGCCAGTAAATGATCAGAGTAATCAAAATCCAAAGCATGAATTCCCTCACACAACAATCCTGAATATATGTGTTTAATATGTAAATACATAACTGTGATGGGGTGAAAGGTCAATTTCACTGATAATGACATTGTCCATGATGTAAATTGTTCAGTTTAAGAAGAAGTAGGAACATGAAACATCAGCTATTAGTTGTAATGTGAAGAACCTACCTGTTGATGACTACCAGCCTATCCAAACCATTTTATAATCAGTGTCAGGATCTGTGTCTTTGTTTCTTTTTGTGGGTTTTACTGCTCTGTGTTGTTTCTTTTTGCTATCAAGTTTAGCTCCTTTGTTCCTCTGTGCCATTTGCTGTTTCCCTCAGTCAGCCCTGCTCCTCAGCCCTACTCACTTCACTCACACCTGTCCCTATTCATCAGTCGCACCTGCAGCTACTTCCTCATCAATACTCCTCATCTTCATCCTCAGTCATCCTGTTAGCTCCCAGTTTCCAGCCTGCATCTCTTTCTGCCCAGTTTTTCTGTGCTTCTAATGTTTCAATTTAGTGTTCTTATTGCCATGTCCGCCTTTGTTTATGGCGGACATGGCATAAACAATGTTTTTATTATTATTATTATTATTATTATTATTATTATTATTATTATTATTATTAATAATAATAATAATAATAATAATAATAATAATAATAATAATAATAATAATAATAATAATGAATGATGACATTTTTATCCTAAACATTTGTGGAGTTACACCATGGATAACTTACTGTGGACTATACTATAGATGGACAAATAGGAACAATCTTGGGAACAAAGACATTTCTGTGTTACTCAAATGTAAAGCTGCAGCATAGACAAGGTTTTAACAAATGGGTCACCTGTGACCCTAAACTTTGACCATGTAACCTTGAAATGTGGACAAAAAAATTGTTAAAATAAATCTCAGGAGTAGTATATATGAGACTAACTTTGATGAGAAATATTTAAACGCATAACAGACGATACCATAAAAAAAACTTCCAAACTTCCACCTCGCCTTTTCACATGGGTGGTTCCACTTTGACTTCAAGCTCAGGTCCTCTACCAGAGGCCTGGGAGCTTGAGGGTTCTCCTCAGTATCTTAGCTGTTTATAGGACTGTGCACTTCTGGACAAAGATCCCTGAGGTTGTTCCTGGGATCTGTTGGAATCATTCTTCCAGTTTGGGAGTCTGATGACCACTGGTACCACTGAGACCTTGACTTTCCTCAACTTCTATATTTCCTCTTTCAACCCTTGGTAAAACTCTGCAGCCAAAAATGTTCTATCATCAGTGGATATATATATATATATATATATATATATATATATATATATATATATATATATATATATATATATATATATATAAATTGTAATTAATCTTACGGTTTAAATTTTATTGAAATGTAATGAAAATGATTGTTTAAACAAAGAAGCAAAATTAGACAAACATCTATTTTATCAGATTTTTGTTTTCTTGTTGTAAGTACCCAAAGAAAAAAAAAAGTTAAAATTTAAATTTTCTTGCATAATATTTTAATCTTTTAGGAAATGAGTATTTGTTGATTATTCTTTTTTTCAATCATTTAGTTGAGAATGAATATGAGTGACAATCACCAAATTTCCCATGTTACCACATCCCAAGCTTCAGTGGATTTTCTTGGGAATATGGAGCTAACCGCTGCAGGAAGACCCTCCGTCACGGTCTGATACAGTTCTGGTCACATGAGCAACAGAACTGCTCATATCGTTGCAGCATTTTGGAAATCACGTCTATCAGCTGTGCCCCCTGAACCCTGGTTTCTTCCTCTGAGGATAGGACATTTTTGGCTGCAGGGGCTAAAGAAAATTCTTTTATGTGTGTGACTGTGGCTTTTTTTGTTGTTGTTGTTAAAACTTTTCATGTAGTGCATCTCTGTAAACAAACTTGGTTCTGGAAATGATCCAACAGCCAAAGATTCACCTGTCATATGACCACTAATTACAAATAATAATAATTAAAACTGCAAGCAGTGATAACATTTATGCATTGGCGTGACCCGGACCACATGGATATCTTGCTGAGGTGGCCGCCCTCCTTTCTCTCCGTGTCCCCATCTGCTCCGAAGAGGACTTGCGTCCTCCTCTGGGCACTACTACACCTTGTCATGTTGTCCAAAGGCCTTTCAGTGCAAAGTGAATATCACCAAGAATTGCTATTTTATTCAAAATGGTCGACCTCCCGTAGGTTTTACAATATGGTGCCAAGAGACTTTTGTGTAGGTCAATGCACTTGTGTACCAAATTCTGTATGCGTAAAGAGGTTGGAGAACCTGCTTTCAAAATGGCGCCTGAAAGCCAATTTGCCACGCCCACATCCGGATTTCTGCCCCTCCGCATATTTACGCTACTTCAAAGAAATGTGTAAGTTTCGTGATGCTCGTCCCACCAGAACATAGTAATTATCATGTCCTGTCGGGAGAAAAATGAACAAACAAATAAATAAATAAACAGGCTAAAAACAGAAGGGTCCTCGTGGTTTCACAGCACTTGGGCCCTAATAAACCCCTTTAGTGAAATAAAACAAGATGTATATTTTATATTGCAGCCTGCAGCATCAGTGGGCAGTTTTTCAATAATTTCTTTCTCAAGGTTTAAAATAAAGGTAAAACACGTTTCTCCCAGTCTAGTTGAAGTGTGTCTCACAGACTGGGCAAGCATGGCATTAATCAAAGAAACTACCAAGAGGCCAAAGATAACACTGATGGAGCTGCACAGCTCTTCTGCAGGAATGGGAGGATCTGTCCATCGGAGCACTTTAAGCTGCACAGAGTTGGGCTTCATGAAAAAGCAGATTGGAAAAAACGTTACTTAGAAAAGGCAGCTCATTTTGATTTTTTTTCCTTGAAAACATGTGGAAGAAGGTGCTATGGTCAGATGGGATTAAAATTGAACTTTTTGGGATCAAGGACATCATGTCTGGCACAAACCTTACACCTGTCATCATGCTGTGAACACAACCCCACAGTGAAGCATGGTGGTGGCAGCATCACTGAAACAGAAATACACTGAATAAGCCAACCATAGCACAGTTCAAAACAGAAATAAGAATTAAGACCTGCAGTGTAGATCTGTAGCAGAGCTGAGGATAGACTGAGCAGACATGTAAAGGAAAAAATTACTTTAAGTGCAGTTATATACTGGTCTAGCTAGAATAGTGACAGCACTTTGTAATTTTATAACAGTAGCACACTGGGTCAGTATTTTGTCACAGCTAACGGTTGACTGGGGCTGGTAAGAGGCTCATTACAGAATACTTTTGTCCCCCGTTTTCACAATAAGCATGATATATATTTATTTAAACAAAATAAGGTGATTTCCATGTGTTTTTAGACTGAAGACAGCTGATGGCAAGGCAATAATGTGTCTTCAACACATAAACAATACACAGTATTAAGTGTAGCACCTTGCAATATGGCGGCCATGAATCTTGTCTAATGTTGTCAGTGGCCATTCCAATGCATTTCTTTTTGAGAGAGCATGTTGTGGAGATGTTTTTTCATCGTCAGGAAGTGAAACACTGGTCAGAGTTGAAGGAAAGATGGATGGAGCAAAACAGAAAACCTTTGAGGGAAATATGTTGGAGTCTTCCAGAGGTTTGGGTCTGGGACAGAGGTCCACCTTCCAGCAAGACAATGACCCTAAATGCTCTGCTGAAGCAACACTCCACTGGTTTAAGGAGAACCAGATAAATGTCCTGGTTTAGTCCAGACCTCAGTCCAACTGAGAATCTGTGGTTTGATTTAAGGATTGTTGGACTCAAGCAGCACCATCCGACCTGAAGGAGCTGCAGCAGTTTGGACAAAAATGCCAGAGGTTAGATGGACCAAGATCATGGAAATAAACTTGAAGAGATTTTAAACCTGGAACTGCTACAAAAGGTGACTCTACAAGTATTGACCCCTGGAGAAGGGGTTGAGTGACGAATACTTATGCACACACTACTTTTTAGTTTTATATTTCTACATTATTTATTATTTAAAACATGATTTTTTTTTTCTGTGTTTACCTTCTTTTTGCTGAAGTATTTCTGTAAGACTATTACCTAAAAGTAAACTGAAAATCCAGTTAGATTTCAGCTTGTGAGGTAACAAAATACAAAGAAAACAAAGGGACTGGAATATTTTTTCAAGCCTCTGTATATCGACTGTGTTAATGAGCCTTACTATATTAAGTCTTTGTCCAGCAGATGGAAGCAGAGCTGCATCTCTGCTGTCGTCTCCCATCACCATCACCTCCTCTCATTTGAGAACCAGTCCTCACTTTCCAGTTACATTAACAACAAGTCAGTTGTGTGTGAATCCTACAAGGTTCAAGTGGGGGAAAATGTTCTAGTGTTAGGAGCAAGGCTATGCGAAGACATAAAAAAAAAAAAAAAACATCTGTTCAGTTTAAATTTAGGACTGCTTTGAACCAGAGAGAACTGAGCACAAAAAACACTACGCTGAAAGTCTTAGACCGACTAAGCAGGCTTTGTGTCACACAGAATAAGACAGTGTGAGAGCATGCTTGAAAGGGAGGTAAATCAAACAAGCTCTATTTGCTGCAGAGAGTAGAAATGAACAGAAACTGGTGGGGGAAAAAGAATGCTGATTCTGTTTTCCCGATCAATTTTCTCATCCTGCAGAACCCCCTGAATTTTTTGCATTGTCTTTTTTTGTAATGCAACTCCCCCCCAAAGGACCACATTATCTTGCATATTTCCAAAGCAGAGAACAGAGAAAGTATTTATAATGCTTTCATGTGCTATCCACAGGGAGCAAATGAGCAAGTGTAAGCATATTTTACCATGTACGCTAGTATTTAGTTTGAAATATATAAAAAAAATCCAATTATTTTGTCTGGATCTCTGCAGCTTCATTGCTTTGTTTTGTACAAGGTGGATATTTCAGAACACCACAATGGAGTTTTCACTCGTTTGAAGAGATTTCAGTGAGCTAAGTTTAACACATCTTTACTATGAGGTTATATTCTTCCAGGCCTTTTTTGTTGACTTGAATCAGTGGGTGTGACTAAAGCCTAATGGGAATGGATGATGGCTTTAACAGCACCTGTCTGAAGATGACTGCTCAAATCACCATTCTCTCTTGCAATGAGAAGTGGAAATAGGGGCTGGAGTTAAAGCCATTGTGGTGTCTATCCCCTGGTCTGTGAAATAGCTCAATCTCCTCCACCGATTCTCTGTGTGATTGTTATAAATCATTTGGAATCTCCATATCTTTTCAAGCCCATCATCAAAGATCAACACTCAGAATCCGTCCGAGGATCGGAGAAACAGTTTAACGTGTTGGAAATATTAAGCATCGTTTGACTGTTTAAAATGTATAACGTAAACATAATTGTTTCTGTTTTGAACCCTTGTAAAAGATGTTGGGTGTTTCATTCACACACCTCACAATGAGGAGTAGGAATTCAGAAAACACACGACCAAAATGCTGTGGCACTGTGCAGCTTTCAGCTAAAGGATAATGACAGTATGCTCCCAATGGCACTGGAAAACCCTGATGTGTAAAATATATAATGTTCAATTTTTTTAAACCAATGTAGATTTTCATTTTAATGTGTCAATTCATTATGTAGCATTAACAGTTAGAAACAACTGATGCCAATAAAAGTGCTGTTTTCTTTGTTTTTTAGGCATTTTGTGAAAAAAACTGGGTAACTGTAAAAATCTGATTATTACAACCTGATGAGGATGCCTGAATAAAAAGTAAGAATTTTACACAAGTCAGTCAGGAACTGCCCTTCAGTTACATCTCTATGAGCTTGGTCCATTTAACCAGTGGACGTTTTGTCCATTCTTCATGACCAAACTGCTCCAATATGTCTTTTGAACAAATGCCAAATTGCCTTTTTTCACCCTTCTTTAAACAACGGCTTATTCCTGTCTACGTTTCCAGGAAGCCTAGCTCTGTGCAGCCTGATAAGGTGGTATCTCACTGACTTGTGACAGTTGGGAGACTTGTCGGTGGCTATAAATTGTGGGAAAATTGTGAGAAAGTATGTAAATTTTTTGTTTGAGTCTCGCTGAATTCTGAGTGTTTGCAACCAAGTGAAAAATGAGCCAAGTGTGCAGCCAGTTTTAAAAAAATCACAGCCTGTTTTCCTGTGCCTGACTTGCAAAAATGTATTCTTGACCATGCACATTATTTTGTCGCCCACCTCTGTCCACATCAAACTCACTTCAGTTCATTTTGTATGTTTATGATTTGATCTAGTGGAGTACACTTTAAAAATAAAGATCTGGACCAGTTTTTCAGTAATTATTATTTATCGTCAGCATGGTTTTCAGACCTGGACATTTGCCCTGGATGTGTTCTGTCAGTGGAGAACTCCCACACAGGACTCAAAATAAAGCTTGAGTGCTCTTGAGACAAGTTGGAAACACCTACAATAACTCTGACTATTTCAAGAGAAAAGTTGTAGAAATCTTTTGAAAACGTTCAAAGCTGCGTGCTCCTACAATTACCGCAAGGAAGTTGAGTACCCCACTGAAGTCTCAAGATATTCTGGAGACATTCAGGAGACTCCCACATGAAATGCTGTTCGTCAGTATTCATGCATCCCAGGGAAATGCCTCCTATACCTCCACCTCTGTAGAATAGCTGCGCAGATCCATCAGGGTTATCTTTGGCCTCTTGGTTGCTTCTCTGATAATGCCTTCATTACTTGAGCTGTGAGTTTTGATGGATATCCTCCTCTTGGCAGATTTGTTGTGGTGGGACAAGCTTTCCATTTCCTAATATATTTAATGGAGCTCCATGGAATGTTCAGGGTTTAGGCTATTTTTTGCAAACCAACCCTGATATATACTTCTTCACACCTTGTCTCCAACCTGTGGAGACTTCCTAAATCCTCATGCTGTCTCTTGCTTGGTGGTAGCCCTTAATACTTAGAGGTGTTACACTGCTGTTGTTTCCTGGGGTCTATGAATTTAGGATTTTATATTCTGAGAACATTTGACACTTAGATCGCCCTCAAGTGGACCTTATTGAACTAATTATGAGGTTTATGAAGATAATAGTTAGGGCTTCTAAGGAAGGGGATGAATATGCATATGCATACACCACATTTTAGTTTTATATTTAGAATAATTTAAAGCAAGTATAATTTCTCATTAAATTAAATTTCATGAATTTCGACTGTTCTGTGTAGATTTCTTACATTTAAACTTCCAAATGTAAGGAAACAAAACTAAAAGAAAAACAAGGGAGATCTGATACTTTTGCAATCCAACGTAATGTAGTAGAACAGAAAAACAACAAAAGGTTTAAGTTGTATTTTAGTAAGCAGTGGTATTACAAACTGTATATAGACAATAGATAAATTAGGGTGTGAGTGCATGTTGTTGTTCCCTTCAGTGTTTCTGTTTGACCTCTAAGTTTATGCTACACTCACAGTCCTGCCAATGCTATCTAATGATTGTAAAGTGCCACTCAGTATAGAAATCCCAGCCATTTTCTGGACATGTTAAAAGAGAACTACAGTTACACGGAGCAGGGAAGAAGAGAGGAAAATACGTCTCTGATTTGTTCAATTTTGGGGGAATTCATCAGAGCACTTAAGCTAAAAGGGTAATTTCATAAATGGAGACGAAAACCACTGAAGTGATTTGTCTTTCTTCAAAGAGATTTTGATAGTCTTCTCAGTAAGAGGGAGCTTTTTGGAGAAATGTGCTCCTAAAGGACTATTAGCTATGACAAAGAAGTCTTTTTCGACTGGGAATGCTAACAATATGACTCATTTTATCATATTTAGGCTGCAGAAATGAACGAATTTATGCTTTAAATGCAGTGCTAAAGAGGATAAAAAGGATTATAAATCTTAATATTTTCAGGAAAGTAATATGAGTTTATACAGAAAACTATTCTGACTATAAAGACCTTTATCTTTTCTTGCTCAGAAAGCCAGAGGAAGCAGTGAAGGATCAGGTAGGATTTTGAAACCAGGAAGTCTGTATGTTTTTAGCATACCAATAGACTATTTTAATTAGATCCTCTGCTTTCAATATCAGAACTTTCCTTTTGTCTCAGGCTGTCAGTCAGGAGCACTGAAGGGAATTTTAAACCGCAGTGATTCATGTGACACAAGGGCTTGTGTTCCTGTCATTTTCTCTTCATGATGTCATTAAAAAAGGTTTCTGGGCTTCGTACAGACCGAGAGCTGCCACATTATTAGTCTCCTTCCACCCATATGATAGCACCCCCCTTTTTAGAATCTTTAGAGTTTGATCATTACAAAATATTTTATCATTGTTGGGGTTCATTAACCATCTGCCACAGCAGTAATAAAACTTAGATATTGTTCACCCCCTTAAAGTCATTCATTCAGGCCTTGGTTGCCAAATTAGCATATGGTAATGGCGAATGTGGAGGCCCGAACCAATTGAGAGACAGTTAATTGAAATGCAGCGTAAAATGTTGGTTTCTGAGGCTGCGGGGAGATGAAAACTGTCAAGTTTGTCACGTCAGTAATGGCAGATAACTCTGTGAACTCACTGGAGCGTCTGCTGACTGCTGAGGTACGAGCAGGAGCTGCGTGAACAGAGCAGAGCTTAAAGCTTACCCGTAATCCCCCCGCACGGCATGTCGGAGCTTACTTTACCCCAGAGAGCTCTTATGGCTTATCAGGACAGAAATGAAGACTTAGGCTGCACTGATCGTGTTTAATTAAGAACCCCTGGTGAATACCTTCTGTGGCTCTAATGTCTCACTAACAGAGGATAACATGCCATCAGAGAGCCGGGTCACTCTGGAAATACCTCTAATGACTACGATACATAGATAAGAGCTAACTCCCGAGGAGATGATATGTAGGTTAATTTTTGCAATCAGATATAGATTTTTCTTGAGGGTACTCACTGCAATGTCCTGATGACTGCTCCAAAACAATCCCAAAGTAAGAAACAAAATTGGCACCCTTGTTTCTTTCTCATATGGACGGTAACATGTCCTTAGATTAACGTCTGTAAGCAAAATTTTTAAATGGCTGCCAACTACACCATGCATTTGTTTGCCTACAGAAAATACCGCCCGAAGTGACAATAGATCCACTATGGCGACATCCGTGAAGAAACCATTTGCGATGGCTCCAACAATTGATTTGTTGAGTAAAGTATGCAGCTTCAAAGACAGATTACGTTGTAGACTTACAGGTATAGAAGAAGGTTTTGTTGTGTTTGAATGCTGAGCTTGTCTTTTTTAAGCTTCATGCCCTGTTTGATCCTCAATATTTATTCTTGACAAGTTGTCTCACTCAGTCTTTCTCTTTTCTTTAGGATTTAGCAGCAGATTCACTTTCATATTTCAACCTAAACATCTTGTCCTCGAGTCTAGACTTGTCCAATTCCGCCATATTTGTTTACCTATGCAGACCACGTCCAACCTAACGTAGATCAATCATCTGACTTAAGCTTCCATGTGATTTTTGGTGAATTCTGCCAAGTGCTTTGTTTATATTGAGACCAATTTACTGCATATCAATACATCTGGAAAACTACTGGAGTAAACTTATCCAAACTGCACCATTTGATATAGTTTATGATAACCAGTGGCAGCTCCTGAGCATAAATACTAGTGGGTGGAAAATCATTTCCTGAATCGCTGACCACAAAAATTTTCAAGGTTGTTTCTTGTGAAAACCCTCTGGTCTAATAATTAAATCAGAGAATCAGAGACGCCTCCTGCACCCACATCCACCCCGACCCGAAGTTGGAATGTTTTAATTTTTAACTGTGTAAAATCAAACAAACTGGTGCACGGCTTTTTGGACAGGATTTCTAATTCGATTTGAAGCTGTATTTCTACAATAATACTCAAAATTAAAAATTTAAAGGAGGAAATAAAACATTTGTGACAAAATTCTAAAAACTATAAAACTGAAGAAGCGATGAGTGCAAATATATTCACCCTTTTGCTTTAAAGCTCCAACCACTGCGTTCAGAAGACACTTAATTAGTTAAATAAGATCCACCTGTGGGTGATCTAAGTGTAAATAAATAGTTCTACCAGAACACAGGTACGGATCACCCAAAACCATTTAAAATGTCCTGTTGTATATCTCCCCTCTGTCTTTAGTTTTCTGTGTTCGGTTCATGTCCGGTCTGTCTGCTCCAAGATGCTGACTGATATCTTCTAATTTTAGTCTCACAAATGGATTTTTAAACAGAAAGACTCCGTTGTTGGACACAGCAGGTTCTGCTGCAGCTATTCCTGCATTAAATAAGATCATGTTAGTAGTCAATGAGCTATTATTTCTGCTCCAATGAGACTCTATTAGAGTTGCTTACAGTTCTGATCACTGCCAACAGGGAGATATGATAAATCTACTCAAAAACACAGGTCATCGAGTATGAATCAGCAAAAAACATTTAAAATACCATATAAATTCCAAATTCCATTTGAAATTGACCAAATAGTTGAAAAACACAGAACAAAACAGTACACAGCAAACTAAATCCTTTACATAATTTTATTTGGAGGAACTACTTTGTGGAGTGAAATATTTTGTTTTTTAAGAGAGGCTGTGCCCCACCTGCCCCTATGAACCTGCTGCGCCTGATGAAAACCTTTTTTCAATGTTTTATTTCATTGTTTGTCCTTAGTAGCTTTAAAACAAAGACAATCCAGTCCAAGGTTTTCTATGTGAAGGGTGACACATTAAGAATGAGGTGAAAAAGGTGCTAACACTCTGGTGATTTGGGTAATGCACACAATGAAGAGCATTTATGGAGTTTCAAACATGTTTAAAATCAGAAAACATCAGAAAACACTATTACTGTGAACACTAGTAGCCTTCAGGGACACTCTAAATAGGTTTTTAAGACTTACTGAAACAGTAAAGCTGGATTCATACTCTGAGAGATGTGAAGAAATTGGCTCTCAGTCACGTGGTTATCCGGCAACCATGTTTCTATTTTTTTTGCATGGATATTTTATACACCATGAGAAACTGCAGAGCAGAACTCCTGGGAACCCCCTCTCTACTCTCACAGCACCAGAACAGATTTCCTCCTACCAGCTTCTCCACTCTTCTGTCCCTGTATAGATTTTTCCTTTCCTAACTGCGTCCAGACATTTTTCTTATACAGACTGAGACAGTGAACGCCGTTTGGCATTTGCAAATTTGTCACGAAGAGACCACCACCGTTACTGACAGACAGTGCACAATAACGAGCGGACGAAGTGAACGTGTCCTCACACTGCCTGACTGAGGCAAACTCCTCCTCGGCCAGCACAACCACTGAGAACTGACCGGGTCTCTGCCACTGTGCTATCTCCTTCCATGAGTTCGTCGCCATTTGACTATCTTTATAACTTTTTAAATTTTGCTGGAACAGTTGTAAAGATGGCCGTATTTTCTAACAGCCTCGGCCAGCTGCTTCTCAACGGAGCAGTTGAAGCGAAATTACCTCATTGCAGTTCACCTGCTTTTCTGCATAAACACACCAACAACGTTTTTTTGACCAGTCACACAACAGCTGACGCATACCCCTGCAAGAAAAGGTTCTGTCCGGCCCATATGCACGGAACAGGCTCTCACAGCTAATGCGAGAACAAAATGACGTGATTTTTGTCACGCAACTACATCAGCAAGAGCAGATTTCTTCACTTCCAGCTTAAAAGTCCTCCTTAAGACTTAAGAAGCCTGACTTTCAGACTATTATGCTTTTATAAACCTTTACACCACCATTGGTTTTAAACAAATATTTTTATTATTATGGTATTTGTGCTTGAAGTGCCCCAGGCGTCAGCGGAAGTGCTACAGCTAGCTGCTGCTGCTACTTGTATATTAAAATAAACAAATTCCATGTAAATAACAAAATAATGTAAAACTGACGACAGTGTAACAATTTGTAAATTACTGTTTGCACGAACATTTTGTGGGGATTGGAGCTGTTTTAATGTCGACAACAATCTACATGCATGTTGTCCTGCTTGGACTAGCCATTAGCTTGTCAGCTTGGTCAGAATGAAACTCTACTGCTCTAAAATGTGGTTATTCAAAAATCTGTCTACAACAGATGAGATATTAGGAGTTTTAATTGTTTCCCATTTTTAAAAACTTGAATTATTGATTTTACTTGAGAATTGTTTACTGATTTGACAAAAAAAAAATGGAAAAGAAAACAAAAAGGCATTTGTATGTTAGTAAAGTATTACCTTTTGCTTTTTTAAACCCCTCATTCTGTTTATAACTTCCTTTTCTGAATTCATTCACTCACTGTGCTCAGGTATGAGCTCCCATATGGAGTACAGATAGTTGGGATATGAAATTGATATGAGTTAGGGAACCAGCCTAGGCTACTGGGTGAGGTGGGATAAGTGGGTGCATTTTCATATAACAGTTTATGGTCTGTTCAATTATTTAGTGTGACTCAAAGTTCTCTAAAATCACTACATTTTTAATAGTGCTGCTGCTTCCTCCCAACCCTGATCTAAACTTATTGAGTTGTATTTCAATTTCTGTATTAAAAGTGGCAAAGCAATAGAGTGAAGAAAACCTTTCTACACTACCATTCATGCAAATGGTATTCAGAAAAAACAAGTTGGGATTTATATCTTTTACTTTACTTACATTTTAGTTTGTGAAAATAACGCGAGTTTGCAATAAAAAAACAGAACATAGAAATGTAACAGGACATATATTTGTACTGAACATGACACTGATGTCAGGATGTGGTGTGTACAGTCAGACAAGCATTCGACACTTTCATTTTGAGAAATAGGCACATTTTATTTTGATGTTTTATTTATTTGCTCTTTTCTAATTGCAACAACTGAAGAGTAGCAAAGGAAGATCCCATCAAAAGCACTCGACACCAAAGCAAACCAAGAACCATTTGTTCAGATGATCACAATCACATTTATTTTACCAAATGTACAGAGATGTGTACACAAGAATGTTTCTTGGTTACAGTGCAGGAGAAGGAAACCCCATTAAGAAGGGAGACTGCAGTGGGGAAAAAAAACATTTTTTGTGTCTGCTGGTTTTTGTTCTGACAGCACAGAGCCTTCGGCCAGATGGCAGTTTCTTAAAAAGGTGGTGTGCCAGGTGACTTGGATCCTGGTGCTGTCTTCCAAGCATGTCTCATGACCCTGGCATTGTGCAGATCCATCATCAGCTGTTGTTGTTTTCCAGTCAGTTTACTGCCCAGCTTAAACAATGGGATGAAGTTGACGTTTGATACACAGGAGGTTGAAGACTTGCCTGTTTGTTTTAAACAAGCAGTGTGGAAAAGTTTCCCAGTCATGCACGGCAGCAGCGGAGAGCAAGACATGAATGTATGGAAAACCAAAAAGGTCATAATTTATGTGTTTTGAAATGCCATCTGGTGTCTAATAAACATTGCTTTTATGTCACCAGGCATTTAATAGGAGCCACCTGTACATTAACAGCACACTAGCATACAGCTATCTGAAAAGAGAGGAGTGTTTAACATTTGATTAAATTTCAAATTTCACATCTTAGTTTGCATACTGGTTAGGCCAAATTAATTGGATCAAACACTCTTTTAAAAAAACAAATTAACAGAAGTGTAACCCGTGTTATAGTTTGGGTTCATTCATTTCAATTTATGTGGAGGTTAAATATTTAAAAAAGGGTTAAGATGTTTAAAAAACGTTTAAAAAAGCAATGTCCAAACATTAGTAATATTCCTATGTCCAATGCCTTTGTTATGTACAATTTTGTATTTTCTTTCTGTATTTAATAATTGCCAAATTATTTTACTAATTTCTATTTGGTTAGGGATACTGATCTTTGAACTGTTGCGCAATTGGAAGGGGAGGGGAAAAAAGAGAGAGTTCGACGGAGGGGGGTGAAGGAGACAGTCTGCTCGATTGTTCCTCCCAGTTAGCATATGCTAAGCAAAACTTTTCCTAGCTAAGGAAAGGCAGCTGCAGTCAAGTGTTCGGCCAGGACATTTATAAAAGCAGTGGACTTTAGTTATGTGCGGTGGGATACTTTTTCTCTGTTTTTCAAGAAGTCGCAGCTTGGACTGTTGTGAAAACTGACGCGACACACGCGAGAGCACGCTAAGCTAAGAGACAGCGAGGAGGGTTGGCTACCACGTTGGTGAGCTACACGACTGCTGTTCTTTGTGGACTTGGAGACGAGAATCGTTTGGACACCGGAGGAGTTGCGGTTTCGTTTGGAAAAGACGACCAAGATCGACTACACGGTGGGGACCGAGAGATTCAGTGCTGCGGGAGTCCATGCAGGAGACACGTGCAGAGCCACGAGCCACGACAGGTCCACGCTGTGCGCACATGAACGCTCTACTCTTCACTTTCAAACGCAAGGAGTCAGGTACAGAGTCAATTTATTTTGTTTGCTCATTGAGTGAAGCGGCCAGTGTTTAAGTTTCCAGGCCCCAACGCACACAAGCGACGTTCAGGCCTGCAACGGGTATTTTTTTGGTCATTTTAGTTATTATAAAGCCGGCATAGCTTAGGATTTACTAATGACTTTGATGATTTTGGTTTGTTAATGCTCTGCAAGTGACTGATGGACACTGAGGGTTTGATTTTTGAACTTTAAAGGGAAACTTTAATTGTAAGGTTTTGAGTTAAGACACATTCCTTATTTACTGTACATTGCTATACAGGTAAGTTGAGTTGTTTTAAGTTGTGTTCACTTCTTCAAGTGTGTTTATGGTTTATTTACAAATGTAAGGTATTTCATTTTACTAAATTCAGGGTAATTTCATTTGAAATATATTTTCATAAGTAAAAAGAAGAAAGACATTTACTGTTTCAATTCATTATTTCATTAACAGATTTCTCCTTGAGTAAAAGAAAGGTATAGTTACAAGGTATTTATAAGGGAACTCATAACTAATCCGATAACAACGACTACAGTTTTATCACCTTTTAACGATAAGAACTCAGGGCGTCCCATATTTGATTATTTTACATGATTTCGGATGTTTTGCCAGTAATGTAGGCAAAGGGGCGCTACAGAAGCAAGATACATTTTGAATTTTTGGTGTTTCTGTCTACTTCTGGAGAGATTACTGCCGGTTTACTGCCAAATAAGAAGGGGGAAAAAATATTGTTTGGATTTTGTCTCTTTTTACTGTTTCCAGTGCTTAAAGTGGGTTCGGTACACTTAGTGTACCATTTTCCTCCTTAGTGTACCATCCATTTTTAGAGTGTACCGCCACATCTCATAAACCTGCTGGTACTCAATGTCAGGGTCACCAGATGTAAGCCACGGGCGATTCATTCACCCAGAGGACATCGGTTAAAAACAGGAAGTCGTGACTTGCTCTGCACTTCTTCTGATTGGGTCAAATATGAAGGATCAGGCGACACATGACTCAAAAGGATCGATGATTGGTTAGAAGCTGGTGGTTGAATCTGATCCATGGTACTGATGACTGTAATATAGTCTGTGCACGGAGAGGTGCATCATTTATGTAAATAAACCGTAAATCTGTTGTTAACTGAAGTCTTGGCCAAAAAAGATAGGATTGTTTGACACGAGAGTACTTAGTCTCTGTGCAATGCTCCCATCTTCTTTTGAGTTAAACAATCCCTGTGCTTTGACTTGCAGAGAAAGAAACTTCTGATGTTTTTGCTAAGAAAAACATTTTAGATTAAACTACAACATTCCTTTGAAACTTTTAGGTGCCTAAATATTATTGCTTGTCAGACAATTAATTGTTTAATTTCACTGCCAATCAACAATCACTAGCGTTTTACAGAAAAACTTCAATAAATATGGACTGAATGGGGCGTCAAATGATCTATTTTCAGTCCCTTTGGCTGTTTCTGTTGGTAAATAAACACACGTGGTAGTTGGCAGCCATTTCCAAATTTTGATTACACATTTTCAAGTACACATTAACCATCAATTAGATAAAAAATGTGCAGATTTTGTTCGAACTTTATAACTTTGACTGGTCTTCATTGCAATGAGTACCTTTAATGTTCCAACTATTTCAATTTTTATCTATGTTGCTAAGAAGAAGTTCATACAAAATATCTTAAATACCACAACACTTCATTTTTCTGTCTCAAACTGTTTTCATCCTTCAGCAAACTGTGAAGCCACCAGCTGATGATCACTGTTCTGTACAAAGTGTAAAAACATACTATGTGGATGCTCTGGTACAGAATACGCTTTCATTTGACCTTCTTGAAGTTTGTTAATTCAGTTAAATAACTTATAATTTTGCTTCTGTTTCCACTGAAATTCAAAAGGTTTTTTTCCTGAATATCTCTGTTCAATATTGTATAAAAGACCATGTTCGTGCAAACATATTCCTCAATATAATACTGTATAAAAGAGTACAGGCCATTATTGAAAAGAGAAAAAAATAATAGAAAATCTTTAAGATTCAACAAGACTATATATATATATATATATATATATATATATATATATTCCTTACAGCAGTGGAAATGTGGCGTTTCAGCAGAAAGGTTCAGCAGGTTTTATTCTGAGCATTCACAAAGTCCATCACCTTACACAACACATTATTTCTTTGGCTTTCATTTAACTCATTCAATGCATCGAGAGGCAGACCCAGGCCAAAGAATTCAGTCCTATAAATTCCTAAATCACTTGATCTTCTTTGGAGGATTTATGAGGACAGTTTCTCTAGTCAGACCTGTCGTTGACACCGCACACGTCTTTGATGCTTTATGATCTGTGAAATAGGTCCTGCACAAGTTGGGATTTTCTGATCCCTAACTCTGCTGCCAGGAGATGAAAGGCCCTTATGTGGAGGGTGACAGATAGGGACGACACGTGGTTATCAACTCAGTCAGACAGCCAATCAGATTGGCAAACAGTTCAACTGTGACAACGGCCATGACCTGTTCTCCACCACTATGTACACTTTCAGTCCTCGCGTTCATTTCCTGTCTGTTTTTGCTTCCACATAATCAAAATGGCAACAACAGGTGCCAGAGACAATATATGATCTCATTTATGTAATCAAATACCTCACTGGTTATCATCGCTCACCACTGAAGGCCACAGAGGGACAATAATTTTGCCTGTGTAAAATCTGGACAGATTATACTGAAATTTTCAGAATTTAACTATTGGATGTTCTTCTACAACTGATTACCTTTTGGAGTTTTACCAGCTCAATATTGCTAGCACATCAATTTTAGCTAACATAAAATTGCTATAATTCAGTCACTTTTATGGATATTGAGCTAAACTTTGATGTGTGAGTAGCTGAGAGTCATCCTCAAAACATACTTCAAGTGCTAAAGCATTTCAAAGGGTCTTGGAATATGCTGTGGTATCGTGAATAACGTCATTTATGAGGTTTTATAACTCCATCACTCCTCATCACAAGATAATATTAGTTTAAAACTCTGGCATGAAAGGCCGTGGGTGATATACATTCCTTCAAGGAAATCTAGGCCTTCAATTTGCCAAAGAATTATATTTGTTGTGGAGTTTCACAACTCTTCATTACCTTCCTACTGACAACCCACTTCGTTATGAAACCCTTGTCTTTACAAGACAAATGTGAAGCGCCAAATTTAATATTTTGTTTCAGCACAAAGTATAAGAGCTGAAAACCAGACATACGACTGGTTTTGATGTTTCCACAAAGTGAGATTTATTTATTTAGAGCAGGCTTCATCAACAGAGCCTTTCTGCAAGAACGAGGCAGAGGACACCCAACCTAGATCTGTCTGACTCTGATGAGGAGTCAGACAGAAAATATAATGATGGAGTTCTGTGTAAAAATAAAAACAAAACAAAATACAAGGAAACAAAATAAACCACAAAGAGAAAAGTACATCATTCTGGCTGGTGCATCAAATGGTGTCCAATTTACGCAGCATGAGCATGAAATATGCAGAATAAAAACAAAACAAAACAAAAAAAAGCACAAGAAAATGTTTGACCAGTGTCATTTTATAAATCCTGCAGATGAAAAAACAAACTCCCACTGTGCATACACATTTGTAAGGAAGGAGGGTACCTCCCCCGGGGAGAGAGTGTGCTGCATGCTCTGCGTGGTGCAAAAGGATCCTTTTTAAAAATTTATTAAATAACTAGAAACACTCGGAGAGCGCAAACCTCCACCAAGGCAATAAGGTCATTAAAAAATTGTACTATCTGGACTGCGATCCAGATCACGATCAAAGTGTAACCACTTGTTTTTTTGAGACAACTTCAACATTTCCTGTAAATGTCATCAAAATGTATAATCTTGCTTACAAACAAACACTACCGAAAACACAACCTCCTTGGCGAGGTAAAAAAAGGAGGATGCAGTGATGATCAGTGACACTCAAAATGACCTTATTGATTTAGAAAACCTATCCTGAATGAGATCTCATCCCGGATACGGTCAGATGTTATTCATGCAGTCTGTAGCTTATTTGTGAAGACCGACAGCTCACTGTAAGAAAACATTTTTTCTCCTTCTCTCAGTGACTTTTGCCTGACGTGTTATTAGTTTCAATCTACAGGAATCCAATATAAAAACCAGAAAAGATTTAAAAATGTAGTTACAATTCTATATGAAGAACATTTTCTTTCTCTTCATTATTTTATTAGATTAATTTTCTTCTCTTGTGCTTCTTGTGGTATTGTTTTCTCACTATCGACACCTACTGTTCAGGGGATGAACTGCATCAGTGCTGGTAGGCTATGTACAGCAACAAGCTGAAAATGGGCTCTATCCTGATCATGTTAATTAATATTCCAGAAACAAAAGCTTAACTTGTGTTTTATTATTTACAATGCAGAAATTACATTTACAGCTCACTCCTGAATGAGTGAAAGCGTGCTGCTGACAGCTTTATTAATTTTGCACCAGGCCTCATTTTTATGTATTGTTTATTAATTGTGTGGCAAGTTTTATGAAAGTGTTTTGTAGCAGCCCCTTTTTTATTGAGTAGTAAATAATTAGTCTCAATAACTGACATTAGATAATTCCTTTTATTTTGGTGTTGCATTGCATGTGAATGTGTTGAACTGCAGCTGAATCATATCAAAACAGTTTTTGCTACCTTTTACAAACCGAATCACTGGTAGCGTATCAAGATATGCATCAGCCACCGACCAGAGATGGACAACCTTAGTTTATACCCTATCCACAATTCCCCACTTCAAAAAAAGTCTGAACTGTCCCTTTTATGTAACAGTTCGAAAATATCTGACCTTCAGTTTAATCAATTGCAAGTGAAATCAGATTTTACGAAGCTTTCATTCATCTGAATTCTGTGGATGTGATTTGCTGGAAATAAAAATAAGTTAGAGCGCAGCTTTAAACCCCCACAACTTCTAGGATTCAGCAGATTTGTCTCAATTTGCCCATCAAAGTCCTCTGAGCATCTTGTGATCCTATTAGTGGAAGTCTCTAGGTGAATATGACTTCATTGAGCTGCGGACAGGCAGATCTGACAGCTGAGCGTGCGAAGGGGAGGCTGAATACCTGAAGGGGCTGGGGGTGAGAATGGGGGGACGAGGGGGAGTTTTTAAAAGACACCTGAATTGAGAGTAATGAATGCAGAGAGGAGCACAGACATCTCTTTCATCTTTAGGCAGGCTTGAATCACTCTTTCATCATTGTGTGAAAATATGTGCATGCTCATTGCACGTACACATTTACCTGCAGGGGAGGAAGACACGTTTCACTTTCAAAGAATATCCCACTTTTCCTCCTGCTTTTCAGGTCCGGCTGTGTTTGGCAGCAGACCGAGGAGTGATTAAAGACACAAAACACACCCACTGCGAGGAGCGAGCAGGTGACAATTATTTACCCTGAAATTAGCCTTGTTGTTGTGTCTGATGAATGTGTGTGAAAATTAAAAGTGAAAGCTCAGAGTGCAGACTTACAGCACAGCAAAACAAGGGCACAGGGCTGTTTGAAGAGTCCCTCGTAAGGGTGACAAACCACAGTTTCTAGTAGGTTTTAAAAGCTAAAAATATTCAAAGGTCAAGAGGTTTTATTCTGTGATTTCTTTCGGTCTGTTGTCATAGTTTAAGTCAAGTCTCATCAAGTCAATTGTGTTTTTTATGAGTCAGGCTGGCAGAGTAACTCGAAGATGGAAAGATGGAAACAGGAATCTGTTGTGCATCACTTCGGTCAGGACTGAAAAATCTCTGCAGCTAATGATGTTGATTCTCCAACATCAGTCTAGTTTACAAACTGTTTCAGAGGCAAAAGATTAGCGTTTCTCTTGGTTATATAAAATGTCCTTGCTAATTAGAGAATTTACTGAATTATATTTACTGTACATCAGATGTCGCAACTTAAATCTAGGAATGACGTCACACCCAATCCCGTTGAAGCTGGGGGAACCAGGTAAACAGTGTCTCACTGGGCTGCAACCATTGGTGACTAGTTGGTGAATGGCAAAACTTTGTAGCAACATGTTTCCTAACAGAGAACGTTCATGACTACATGAGAAACTGATTAAATAAAATACAAACCAACAGAAGGTGAACTTAAAAGTTTGTTACAGCAGCTATCACCACTTTTCACTTGTGACGCAGACATATTAGATCTTGAGGTCATGGTTTGTGAGACTTTTCAAGTCATAAATCAGACTGTTCTGTTCCGGGGGACTTTCCTGACTTGGAAGTCAGAAATGTCTACATGTGGAACGTACCAGTACACGTGATGATGGTTCCCAGCAGGTTCGAGTCGTCACTTATTCAGTAAATCAATGGCCCCACCTTGTATAAAAACTAATTTTCCAGTTTGATTTCCTCTAGTTAAAATGGCAAATTTTGTTTTAATAAACCAACAGGCTGATGAGGAACCTTAGACTCCCATTTCATTCAGTTCCCTCTTAGCATAGTTTTTGTAAACACTACAAACAAAAACCAACCTCACATTGTTGTGTTTGTAATAGTGGCGAAAAAACTCACAACAAAAGTGTCTTTTGGTTTGGTAAAAGTGTATAAAGCTATTTCAAACAGAACATTTAAAAAAAAAAAGTTCTAATTGAACGTTACTTTGAACATTATTTCCTAATGCTAAGACTAGCATTATAAAATAATGACTAGCATTAGGCGTTAGCTAGTAGCAGCCAGTGTAGAACAGCTTGTAAAATGTTAGCATTTTGTAGTGTCCACAAAAAAAAGAACCTTTACATTTGAACAAAGACATATTTAGATATATTTGTTTATTTATGTATCAGCTAAATTTTGTGGAACTTGTTCAGCTAAAAGACGTAAATTAGTTGAACAAGTTCTGGGGGGGCATATAGCTCTGCTAACAGCTGTTCCACCAACAAGCGTGCTAAGACATGAAATACCAGCCAGAATGAGGATGGTCTGTGCTTGGCAACGTCCTCAGGTGAGTTAAATGCTCTCTATTACACATGATGGGTCGTGAAGGGTTTTGATCATCACAAAACTTCATTAGAGAAGTTGTGGTGGTTTATCACTGTGGTGGCAGGGTGTGCAAAACGTGGGCCCACGCACACCAGCGTTGCTTAATCATCAAGAATTTAAACAGGACTGGCCTCACGCCTAGGCTATGACCGTGATTGTGACGAGGTTATGGAAACAACTTAGCAATTTGAGACAATACTGCCAGTGTGGGTAAATATAGCACAATGAGGGTGCAAGGGAGGACACAGAAAAGAGCAGGAAAAACATATTTGGTGAGTACTAATAGCATAACAGTGTCATGAATGCCTTTGTACTAAAGGAGGCTTTCCAAATTTGCTGCAATCTAGCCTCACTCATACATTTTGTATAGGCCGTGGAGCAAATACTAAGGTCTACATCCAGTGTGAAAAGGGAGATTTAGATTTTGACCCAACAGATTGGAACAGTTGGAGAACACGTACAGCTACAGGATTTGTTTTAATCATTTAGAAATATCCTTATTATCTAGACTTGGTGTTGCATCTGGTTGTTCGATCTAATCAGAAACTCTGGGTATTTCTGTTATTTTCCTCCATCTGTGAAATTTCATCCATTAGCCTCAATATGTATGGGAAACCGATTGATTAAAGCTTGGGGATTATTCAAGATTATAAAACCTTTCCAGCTCTAAGCCTATTTTTTTTTCTTTATGCGGAAACTTGCACCAATTCATTTTTTCCCCCAAATGTCTGCAAAATTAGAATTATGAGTAGCATTTAGCTCTGCAGGTGAGCTCACAATTGCAGATAACAGTGGCAGTTTAAACTTCTTTGTGTGCTGTGAGAGCAAACCCACACTATCGGGGTCAAGAATTAAAGCCTTCCTCTGGAGAACCAAACCTCTTTTTCCAATATTACCATGTGCGCACTTGTGGGTAATTGTCTGCTGCTGAATTAAAGCTCAGCGGCCTTACTCAATTCACAAGCAAAAGACATGAAGTGCTCAGGACCACTCAACTGGATTTGCTGTGACCCAGTTCATCTGAGCGTTCGGCTGCTGCAGCTGCAGCACAGAGAACCTGGCTTAGCTTTTGCAAATTCCCTTCTAATTGAAGAGACAGCTTACAGAGGGAGGACATAACTTTCAAAGGGCATTTAGGTGGGTGGTTTATTTTCACTGGAGGTGAGCTTAGTCATCGGATTACTCATCAGGAATGTGGCTTCACCCGGTTTCCTTCTGCTCCAAGCTCGCTGAGCCTCAAGCTGACTTCACCACAACGGTCACTAGACTTTTTACATCCAGTCTTAGGCAATCGGCAAGTGTTGCAGCTAGACCTGATTATTTATTCCGCTGGTGAATTCTGTTTGGGGAGATGAATGGCTTGTGATTTTGAGACATAATTACTACATCCCGCTGTGAATGGATATGCCAGTTTCCTCTCAATAATTGGCCGCAGGATTCCCGGCTGTGAGATTGCTGTTTGTCTGGTTATGGCAGCTTGTGCTTTCCGGCAGTCCCCGCGGACCAAAAAGTGCTGATTCTGAGTGCTTTTATAAGAGAACTTATTCTCTCCTAATCGCAAAACGGTCTCCCGTGCCCTTTTTGTGTGTGCATATGTGTGTGTGTCAGCCCCAGTTTGATTAATGTGAACTGGGAGTGCTGAAAGTGCTGCCAGGCTCTGAGGTGTCACCCAACACTGCTGAATAAATGAACAGAACTAATTGTTTGTTTATGATTTGAAATATTAATAAGATTGAAAATATGAGGCAGGCGGTTCAAGTCACCATTTGGGACAAATATGCCGTGTGGCTGCTGCAGCTTCAGATAACGGTTCACAGGCAGCACCATAAATGTTTATGGCCACATAGTTAGACTTTGATGTAATTATATCACCCCCTTAAGAAGGAGAAACAGTGTCTATTTATAATTAAAGCATCTTGCGTAATCTTTTCGGGAAGTTTTCTGCAATAAACATTTTGAAGGCAAAATTGCAAAAGATTTCAGCGAAGATAGTAGCTTCCTTTTTTTTTGGAAGAGATGATGAAACACCCTCCAACAGCTTACAGCACATCTGCCTCACTTTGCTGCTTGTCATTCACACAGAAAAACAAAAAGAAGTGCTATCACAGTTCTAGTTTGCGGGCCACGAGGACCTTGACTGCAAGTGAAAGTGGCCTTGATGATTATTAGTGAGTATGATTGCACTTCAAGGATCCTCAAGTTCCAAGCTGACAAGTATTCCCGAGCCACTGATTAATGGACTATTACACAGTATGTTCTGCTCTAGAGCCACTAAGAGGAAGCATTAATGTTTCCGCAGGCTGTGTGATAATCACTACAGTGCTCGTGTATGAGCCCTGGAAATCCAAAACGAGTGGCTGTGCTGAAATGTCGCAGCTCTGGTGGGCCTCATCAGGATTTCTGCTCGCTGCCTCTTTAATGCTGTGAGTTTAAGGAGGACGACGCTAAATAGGGAGACTAAATCCCAACTCCCTTGTGGTGCAAACCCCGGGCAAAGTTTTGTTTACGCTCTGCTTTATCAGGGATCTGGGAAGCATTGTAAATTCTTTGCATCTCCTCTTTCATCTCTATGCAGCACCTTGATCCTTGCAGCGCCATTAGTGCAGCAGCGGGAGCGAGAGATTCGGGTGAAGAATTGCAGCCTTCTGGTTGCAGTGCTCTGTGTGTGTGTGTGTGTGTGTGTGTGCGGAGAGAGCAGGTGCACAAGCACAACTCATTATAAAAAGATTCAATGTAAATCCAGAAGCCTCTGTTGTTGTTATCCTTGGTAACGAAGCATTCCTCACAGTGTTATTGTGCAGTGCGCAGCTCTCAGAATGAAATAAGAAGAGGGTGTTGATTATGGCTGATAGAGGGAAATAAATGGCCAAGTTTAAAAAAATACTCTGAAGCATCTCATCAGTAACTTCATTTGGTTGTGTTGCACAACAAATACTAATTTAGAGTAACGAAACAAAACTAGCTTGCCGATAAAAAAAAAGATGAATGACTCATAGCAGGAACATATAATGTTTCCTCACTTCATTTTTAATCATTTGTAGGAAAACTTAAAGTGGATTTAAATGGCTTTTGTTTTATTTTGGCAACGTCAGTCAAAGTTTTTCACTCATTAGGTCAAAGTTCCCCCAACTCACGTGGTTTCACTGATGAAATGTGATCACTCCATCCTTCTTGACCATATTGTTATTTTTAGTTGGTAGTTTATGCTGATTGAGTCAAATTTCCACCCTGTCAGAACTAAAATACTGGCCATTTTGAAGTAGGGTGATATGCAAAACGTTTTGAAGAATTAAAATTTTACCTGTTGAAGATGGTTCGTTGAACGACCTCAGTTTGGACGAATAAAATTTAATTCTGACAGGACTGATGAGCTAACGGCTAGTCTGAATAAAGCTAAGGCTAAAGTGGATTGCTGCAGTCTTAAATCAATTAACCCTCTCAGGCTCAAATTAAGTTTTAGTAACAGGAAAAATCAGATATTTGGGAAAATTATCATCTGAGTAAAATAAGGCTCATAAAATATGAATGTGGAGTAATTAGGTATATGCAATTCGCAGTTGCAGATCTGCAACGTCTGCCTTGAGAGGGTTAAACATTTCGACAGTATTTGTAATTGCAAATAGCAGCAAGCTGTAGCTAATGAGCTAATAATGGCTTATTTGAAAGGATGCACCTCTAAGGTGGATTTTCCAGTTTTAAACCAACTTGAAACATCAACATTTTATAACAGTTCATACAAAAGGTAGTATTTCAACCTTTACATCGCTGCCAGCTTAGCATTTTATAGTTATTTTGGCAGAAATATTTTGAAATTCCATCCGGATTAGATCTCAGACTGCACCCAAAGTGTTACTGTAATGGTGAGCTGCCAGGCTGAAAAAGTAACAGAAGAAACAGATGACTAAGAAATATGTAATAAACTGAAAAGACTTTGGCAAAAATAAACAAGATAACTGAAACATACTGATTACATATACATCAGGAACCTCCAAAACTGTGACAATTACATCTTACTGCTGTTTGCGCTCTCATATAATCACAGAATTCTATGTAAATAATTGCGAACAGAGAAAGTGATGGTGGTGTAAATTTGCATGGACTGCTATGAAATTTTGAAGATGGGAGCTGTTTTAAGACGGCAGTAACCCACTTTGGTGTTTAGACTTTGGCCAGTCCTGTCAGAAAAAAAACTATTTCTCCAAGCTGAGATTGTTTAAAGAGCTCTGTATCTACAACAGAAATATATTAACTATTCATAACTTTCATAAGGATAAAATGGCTGGAAAATCTCTTTTCAAGGCCTTATCGATGATCAATTATTTGCTTGACCATGAAGCCTTTTTTGATGATACCCGTCTGTGTGGGTCAGCCAGAGTTTGAGTCCAAAGGAGCTGTGGCTGAAATATCCGTTTGATCTTTTAACATAAAAATAGGCACATTTCAGAGATGCACCACTGAAGGCTCTAAAAATCTCAGCAGTGCATCAATGTGAGGTGGAAAACAGCTCAAAGTTCTCTTTATTCAGACAGTGATGTCTCTAACCTCATTTGGTTCGCCATCATACTTTGCCTAATTGGTGACACATCATTTGATGTCTTATCATCATTCCAGTCAACATTAGACCCCTTATTACTGTTGGCAGAGCATAACCCCACCCTTAATTTCCCAAATTAACAATCCTTTATGCTAATTGAATGGGCTTCTAATAGCTCTCAGAAGACAGTGTCGAGATTGAAAGGGAGAAAAGCTCCAAAACATTTCTGTGCCCTCCCACATCTCCCGTGAACAGAAGGAAATTTTCTTTAAACCACTAAAAACATTTGTGGACGGCAGATCAGGAAAAGGAGCTAATGAACTTATTGTCACTTTGGGATTTGAAAAAAACAAAAAACCAAACACACCTGAAACATGACCCCAAGCTGAAGTGTGACGATCAATAACCTGTCTCCTGCGTAGCGACTTCATAACAAACAGGGCTGAAAAGAATTGACGCTGTACAGTTAGTTCCCCAGGAAGAGCTCCCTCTTGGCTTTTAAAGCAAGCTGTCTGAGTCGTTCTTGACATATTGTTAGCTATTATTCCTGATGCTTCCCGAGGGGGCGTTGTCTCTATAAAGTCTTATTCCTTCACTGAGCCACCAGCATGCTTGTTAAACACACACACACATTAGTCTAAACTCGTGTTTCCTCAGAGGCCCACCAACACACAGCTCCTGTTTATCACTCAGGCCCGTCCCTCAAACATGTGCACAAAGCTGCTTGCACACATGTACTCACCTGCTCTGCCCTGAGATAGAACCTCTCCGAGTAATGGGTGTCACTCGGAATTGGAAAAGTTCCGACCTAGAATCCATTAGCAGAGAACACATGCAAATCAGCCCCGTACTAAATACAAATAAAAATATCCTAAGACAGTAAATCTTTCAAAACAAAAATCTGACAAGGGGTTAACCTTGATGCTGCAGTTGAATAACCCAAGCTTAATATTGATGCATGTATTCCAACGCATATTTGTCAAAAAGAACTTTGTTGGAACAATTTTCCGTAGGTCAGGAGAGGTTCCCAAACTATTTAACTTCTGACCCACAAAACAAAAACTTAACTGTTGCAATAACATTTTCACATGGTTTATTTCAAAGCAAATAATTTCATTTCAAAGAGCTTATTTCAAGAGACACAAAAATCAAGTAAATTAAAGAATTTCAAAATTCAAGATTCTGGATTAATTAATGGTTTTGAATTTACACTGAACCACATGAAAAGTTGTGACCCATCACAATAATTGGCATTATTTCTTCAGTCTCCTTTGGATATTGCCATAAAACCTTCAGCAAATTATTCAGACCTTGTTCAGTGGTCCAACTGAACTGCTTCAGACACAGCAGCCATAAACAACATCAAAGACAAACCATTTATATTGAAATATTAATATATAGTAATATACAGTCAGTTTACAGACAATAAGATTCTAAAATCAAGAGTGGTATTAAAATGATTTAGTAAGGTTATTTATTTGGTAGCCTGAAACTTTATTTATTGATTTTAAATTAGGTGCCAAAAAAGAAAGAAAGAAGGAAAAGAAAAAGAAAATGTAAGCTATTTGACTGAACTGGTCATTACAACAGACAAAGACTCTAATGACCCTCCAGAGGGAGAGGAGTGAGATTAATCTGCAGGTGAATTTAACCACATAAACGGAGCATCTCATGCAGCTTAAAGGTTGGAGCTCCACCACTCTTCAGTTCTGAACTGAGAAAGCTCCTCAGATGGGAAATGAAACAACTACAACTACACAATAGATGTCCACATGCTTTTTTGGATTAGCAAAAATGTGAGATGTCCAGATGCATGAAGCTGTGTGTATGCATGAATCCAAGCAGGTTTCCTCTGTACATTCGGATCAACATGGATTAGAGCACACACGAGACACCACCCTTCACACGCCTTCATTGAAATATGCAAAAATGCACATTGTTATGAAAAAGATTCACCGATAAGACATTGATGGGCCCCGTGAGGTGTTCTCAATAGATGTACCAGAATTATCCTGTATTGCACATATCTGTTCACAGTTCAATATTAGGTCATGCTGCCCTCTAAGAGATACGGCTCTCAAGTTATGACAAAACCAGAGTTGTTCTGTCTTACTGATAAGCTTTGTTCAAATGAGCGCTCTGACAATCTGAAGTCAGTCAGACAGATTCTACCGCTCAGATCTGTCTCATCCCTGTGATGTTCTGCTTGACATTTCTTTTGTAATAAATTATTAAAGATCAACAAGCTGTGTCTTCCTGTCTCCCTTATCTGTATGTCACAACACGCATGTGATTTTCCTACCTGCATGATTAAAACTCACAAATCACTGTTGGCACACTTCTGAGGCTGAGGCATTTCAAACTTTACACCTGTTTATTGACATAATTACTATGAATTCAAAGGCACTCTGGGGCTTGACAGAAAACTCAAAAGTGTAATTTAACCAACAGAAAACAGAAAGTCACTCACTTTAACCACCAACTAGTAATAATGCCACGAAGACAGGCTGTTGATTGATGGCGTAAAAGCTCATTGTGCATCAGGAGATTATTATTAAAATAATTAAATGAATTTACTCACCAACAAGCCTGCCTTCCCACACTGTACCAGCTTGTAGTTTGTTCCCAACCTTGCCACAATGTTGGTTAGCTGCATTTGCACATCATGTATTGTATAATTTGTCTGTTGAATAAAAATGCTTCCCAGTAACACCAATATATTCATCCTATGGTGGTGCTTTTTTAAGCAATGCTTGCAGTCGATAGCTCCAATTAGATCAGGAAAACTGGCTCTTGCTGCAAATTGCGCTCCTTGCTGTGTTGCGCTCCAACAACAGCAGCAGCTCAGAGCCCTCGGAAACCAGCTGATGAGCCGGTCATCGGAAAATTCTCTTGTTCTCTGAATGAATACACTCTTTGCACTGCGCCATTTGCAATAATGATTACAATACTCCTGAATTACTCTTAATAATATTAATAATCCTTGAATAAGGCAAAAGCCATTTTTGTTAAAAGGTATTTTCTGCTCCACTTTGCACATGCAACTATCCACATAATATTCACATATGTAGCTGCATATTTGTGGATGTATAAATTGTTCATCATGTGACTCTGGTGTGTACATTATTTGTTTTTGTAATATTAACAGTTTCCCAGTATCCCGTCTTAGTGTCACCAACAGACTAAAATAGCTATATAACGTGCGTTCACCAGCTGTGCATTTTTCCACAGTCATGTCTTCACTGATACAACTAACGTTTTGTGTGGAAAAGGGTGAATGCCACATTTGTCCACCCTTTGTACACGAGAGGCCTGGTGCCTATCTCCAGAGGTCAACGGGTGAGAGGTGAGGTGAGGTTCATCCTGGACATGTCCTCTCACAAACTACACTATAAGCCCTTCAGCTGAGGTCCTCATATTGCACAGAAAATGTTGTATTTTGGATAAATGTCAATGTTTTAGGCAAGGTACATCCTTCTTTATCTCAAAGTAGCAAAAATGTCATTTCAGCATCATATCACCTTTGTTGAGACTGCTCTACAGACCAGGAGGAGCTTTGGCTTCATGGCTGTGGTGTCATCTTTATCCTCCTGTCCATATTGAAAGATTCTGTAGCATAAACATAGAGACTTTTTAAAACCATATACATAAAAGTCATGTTGCAGTGACCCATCAATAACGTTACTCGATCTCATGCTATGCTATGCTAACTCTGTCTGCCCTACCATTCTTGTCTTTTTTATGCGTCTTTTTAGAGCTGTGTGTCAGTGGTGTATTCCTTTGTGTTTTTAGCAAATGTATCATGTAAATATAATGTTCATAATATCATGTGTGTTGTTCAAGTAAACACAGAATTGTAAAAGTACAACACTGTATTTTTCTTTTTCTTTTGGTACTGTGCAGTTGTGTGCTGTGCCCGGTCACATGATGTGCACCAATATAACACCAACATGTTCTACTTGTCATTCGTTCCACAAACATAAACTTGGGGAAAAAAAACTGATGTGCAAGTTGCTGTTGTGGGTTTGGTTTTGGACTTTACTTGAAGTTGAGGAGACGAGAAGACACACTGTCAGACGGAGATCTGTCAGAGCAGAGCAACAGAGAGCACTAGCAAGAAGAAAAAGATGATAGTTGCAGACATTACCACAGGTTCATGAAAGAACTGAGACAAGAAGAGGCTGGTGAACACCACAGATGTACCGCAACAGTGTAGTAAAATACAAAACATTGCGACAGTACTACAAAGTGAATGAAAGTATTTTGATGGATTTTGCGTCTCTCCTTTAATGAATGCACAAAGTATAGTCTGTGCTTCTGGTTGAGACACTATTTTTCATTGAACATAAGCCTTTAGGATTTATTTTGAAGCTCTGAAAAGGTTTGTTCAAAAGCTCAGGGGTTAAGCACTCACAGGTTAAAAAAAAAAAAAAGAATCAGTACTTTAAAACCTGAGTCCTTGGAGTGTAAATGACTGAAAGTACGGATGACAGTGAAACTGCTGCGATCTTATCCAAGGGGCAACTGTCAGCATCAAAGTAAAACTGTCTGTTTTTGTCGTTACGTTTCCATGTCTTATTGTTTTCTCATGCCAGGTTAAAAACTACGTTTGCTTAAAAGAACTTTCATTCTGTCTGTTCTTGACTTTACATTTAAATTTTTTTTTTTTTTTTCTGTTGGAATATTATATTTTTTACATCTTAATAAGATCAAAGTGATCACTGCACAAACAGTGATGGTTTCAAAAATAGTGCTGCTGGGCCTCCACTTTCATCTATTGAAGTGCCCCAAAGGTTGTCTGTAAAAACAATTCAAAACACGCAGAAAGTAGCAAACAATTTTTAAACAATGATTCTGATAATCGCAAGCTACTATTTTTACTCCAGCTCTGTACTGCTCCTTCAGTTTTTTCCACTATTATTGCAACAACACGCCTCTCAAGAGATTTATACACCTTTGGCTGTTACACATACGATTGCCTCCTCAGACTACAGCGATTTCAGCTGTTTTAGCCGCTGCCATCGAGAGGCGGGTGATAATGTTTTCACTCGTGTCTGTGCGTAGGTGTTTGTTTGTCTGTTTAGCGAAATATCTCATGAACCACTGGGCAGATTTTAATAAAACTCTCAGAAAGTAAACAATGGATGTACCTCTACAACTGATTAGGTTTTGGAGTCAACCCTAATTAGGATGGCTGCCACAGAAAAGCAACCTCAGAAAACACACAAATGGCTCCAACTCAGTAAACTGTTCAGAGATTTGGGTTGAAATTTGTTGTGGAAGTAGCTGAGAGTTATCCCCACACATACTCCAAGTGCTAATAGAAAGTGCGAGATTGTGCGGTATTGTGTGAGATTGCGGGAAATGTTATTTTCCTGGCTTGACTAAAATGGCTACAAGTATGTAATTTCTCAATACAAAATGATCTTAGTTTAAAACTAAGTGAAATACATTCTTTAAAAGACAACATTTAATTTAGTTTTGTAATTTTTTCATAATTTTGATTCTAAAAGTAAAATCAATTAGATATTTTCATCTTCCTTCTCGTCTTGTGAAATCCTCGGTGCTCAAACCAAAATTTGAAGCGAAAAGTTGAAACTTTTACAAACTAATTCACAGATGAGGTTTAAATCCCTAAATTAAAATTTGCTCTTCAAGTCAGAACCACTCAGACTGATTCCTTTTTGCATTTTCTCCGCATCCAACGCTCCCCCCACAGAGTTACACTGGACCGCTTCCAACAGCACGGCACGACATTTTCACACCCAGATGCCGAATATTTGCTTGTTTAAAAAATTTAGAAACACAGCAGATGCTCACTCGCAGACCCAAGGAATTAACCCCTTGCTGGGATTTGGTCCAGATCTTCCTCGCAACATTTCCCCCCACAGTCAAATTTAACTCAGTTCAAGCTTTTTTTTTTTTTTTTAAAAAAAAGGTTTTGGCTTGAAGTACTTCCAGCTCCCAAACTTTCTTTGAACTTTTTAAACTGAGAACATAAAAATGGGAAAGGCCAGGTGGTAAAAACTGAACTGTAAAGGATGATGATACCACAAGGGGGACTAGATTAGCCAATACTCGTGTTATGTTTGATAACTCAATAAAAGACTTACAGCCTGGAGACGAGGCTGTGTCTGAAAACTGGCAGCAACACTGAAAAATCAATGTTTAAGCTCAAAGGCTGCCTGTTGGAAGTGGTGCTAAAACTTGTAATGAAGTCAACGCCTTGAGCACAGTTTGAAGCTTCGCCAATCGATTCCGCGCCACATAAACTGACTTTGGCGTGCTTTTTCAGCGCGGTGCGTCATACAGTAATGTACATAACTGAGAGCAGCAGGGGCTGAAGTGTGCTCAGCATCTTATCTCACAATCAAAACCGCATCAGCCGCCTCGTTCACATTCATTCTGAATGACAGCATCAGGGAAAATCGTGTCTGCCTTTAATCTCAGGAGAAACACGTCTGGTGCATCTTGATGATCTTTTTTAAAAAAATTTTTTTATTTCTGAGAGCTGGCTCAGATGCTAGCCTAATCAAAGCAGCACCACGATGCCAGCCTGTGTCACCAACGTCAACAACCCTGAAGGGATTAAAGTTGATTTCCCTTTTGGCTGGTGTCAACCCCTCAGAGGATCTCTGCTCGTTGCGGTGCTGGGTCCCTCGTTGCTGATACCTGCTGTTGTTTGATGCTGGGCATGTCTCTGCAGCTACCCGCTCATCCATCACTGTAACTGTGAATGGCGTGTTGGGACACAGAGGAACAGAAGAAGGCTACTCCAGACCCTCCCTTCCCTCACTATGTACTTAGTAATCTGTGCCGACGTTGTTCCCTGAATGGAGAATGGGGACCTTGTGTCCTGAGCTTCCAGATGGGCAAAAACAACTCAGCACACAACGCTCGGATTCTCAAGTGGGATAGAGGGTAAAAAGTGGAGGAAAAAAAAAAAATCAGATACTTAGAGTATTTTTATTGAACGCCAGTGTTCTGTGTAAAAGATATTTTGAAATATATCTTCTCCAAAGCCCAGTAGTAATTTAGAATTTACTGTACTTTTGTAACAATTTAAACTTACAACACACCACCGATTCAATGTAGAAACTGTAAAAGAAGAGACCAAGATCAAGAGAAATGTTGAAGCTGCTGCCAGTGGCTCATTGGGGTCACCATGGTAACCACACATCTACCTCTTATTAAGACAGACAGAAGCACAGAGTGAAAAGTAAGCCTCAGCCACTGTGCAAAAACTATTGTATTGTTTGTATTGAAAAAAAATTCTTGAAACAGAAGGTGCAGAAGTGTCAAGTGATTACATGTCAGATTTTAAGTGTCTACAGCAGTTTATGTAGGAGATATGACAAGTTAAAAAGATGCTTCACTTGCAGTTTTGAAGAAAAACTTTGGATTTAGTGAAAGTCAATGAGAGTTTGGATGTGTACACTCTGTACTCTGAGGGATTTGAGCAAAAACGCCCTACAGCAGTGAGAGACACACTGAGTAAAAAGAGACAGACTCCTATGTTTTGATGGATAAACTGTATGAGGTGTAAAGTCTGTGGGCGTATAAAAAGTCTGATTGCAAAAAGTTTAGACAACTCAAAGGTAAAAGTGTAAGACATCATCACACTCTAAGTTTGAACATTCTGTTCTAAAATCATCAAAATCCTAAATTACAATTGTGAAAATTCATAAAAAATATCAAACTGCCAGTTCGGTCACGTAATGTCTAGGTTTTTGTGACCCATTAAAACTTTGAATTACGTTTCTGCAATGAAGTATGTCTGAGCTGTAGAGCTGCACAAACTGCTGGGTTTTCTCGTGTTTCATTAAAATCTTGTTGTGTATGTGTAATTCTTTTAAGGGTATTTTTTTGCAATTGTTGCCTACACCGTGTGATGTACTGCTATGAAAAGTCATAGCACAATGTTTCCAGTCAAGCTGTTGCTTTGTACGTTTTTTTTCTGCTGCCGAAGGAGTAGTAAATCAAAAGTCATGATGGTAATGAAAGAATACCAGCTGAATAGTAATAAAGGTGCTTTAATGCTGATGCATTGGCACCTTTAATTACTAAGAACGTTTAGTGTAAAAGTAAATTCATAAAATTACACAGAAATAATAAAAACACATTAAATTTAATTGTACATTGTGTATGTACAGCACACTCTTGAACAACATATCAACCACATTACACAATAAGGTCCAGCTAACCAACAAATCAAGCCTGTCTGTGGCAGAAGGGAAATTATAAAGCATCACATTAACCACACAGTTTGGTGGCCTCATACTCTGTGTGGTTTGGATGTTTGGCACTGAAAGCTTGCAGGGCAGTGAGTATCCTGGTCACGTCTGCGCTGGACAGTTTGAGTCTGTGGCGGAGCAGACAGGCGAACAGATCCACGTGCGGAGCCCCTGGAGGCGAGAGGCGGTTCACCCTGTAGCGCAGCTCCACCAGCTGCAGCAGGGCCGAGTCCTGAGATCCCTGAGTGTACGGGTAGTCTATCTGCAGAATCAGGTCCTGGATCGCTTCAGGGTCAAAGTGCACGCTGTACCCAAACAGCTGCATGCTGTTTACTTTCATGTAGCCGATGTTGTTGGGCGGCTCCGTGTCCTCCGAAGGCTCACGGTACAGAGTCACGTTCCTGGTACTTCCTGACATTCCTGAAGAGTCCCTGATGTGACTCCTCAGGTAGAAATGAATTGTCTCAAAAAAGGTTTTCCACCTGTTTCCCAGAGTCAACGTCCAGTTGTAGCAGTCCAGGGGGATATCCAGCTTGGTCTGCTCCCAGTCAGGATATCCGTGCTGACCGATGGGCATGGTCCAGCTCTCGGAATGGCTGCCACCAAAAGGGTTGACAAACAACGACAGCGTCGGCTCTAGAGTGCTGTTTTTGCTGATGCAAAACTGCAAAGTGAGTCCAAGGAGCATGTGAACCCGGTTGGATTTGACCCGGTTACTTTTAAGAGTGAGCAACATTCTCTTCCTCCAGGAGGGATCAAACCAGGTGTTGACACGCACGTCGTTGCTCACAAACACAGCATGGAGAGTGATACGTGGGTCTCGCCGCTGCAGCAGGAAGCGCAGCTCTAGATCCTGCAGATCTCTGTCACTTTCCATTCCAAGGTAAGGATCTGTTGGGTCGGGCACAGCGGGCCGGCAGGCTCCCTGAATCAGAGTAAAGCCCGGGTTACAGCTGGAGCATCGAGTCTTGTTCTCTGCAGAGCAGGAGGCACAGCGAGGACCATCCCCCACGGAGCAGGGGACGAGACCCTGGCAGGGCGGGTGATCGTAGGGGCAGGAGCAGCTGCGACTCTTGTCACTGTAAACACCGACCTGCTTGTTCTCTCTGCAGTACAACATGGAGAGAGCGTGGCTCAACCAGAAGTTTAGAGACCTGAGGGAAAGACAACACCATGTTCAGAGACACTACACTGCTTCGCTGAGTCTATAAAAGAAAAACACTATTTGCTGCGTTTGTTTGTTTCATGCTTTGAGATTTTCACAAATTTAAAAAGATTAATTTTTTTTAAATATAAAGCAACATAACAGAGTCAAACCCAAAGCCAGGTTGTGCCCCTGTTGTGATTTGGATCATACACAATCACAACAACACATTTCATTGCATTTTTTCCCCGATATTCCATTTTAGGCTCTTTTCAGACATCAGAAAGATAAGGCAGCAGAGCATGAATCTGCTAAAAAAACAACAACATATAATTATTCACATACTGATCACATTAGTATAATTACACATTAAGAGTGTAATGATACTTGTATTTATGAACAGTCACAGTACAGGCATCAGGGACGGGGACATGCAGTCAAATAATGAAATTGAGGAATACAATAGTCACAGGCAATAATAACTTTAGTATGTTGCTTTAAATACCAGGACAGAGAAGGAGTAGTGGAAGATACTACCTAAATCACTCTACACCAAAGCAAAGTCTGATGAGCTGCTTGTTTGAATTAAATCAGCTGTGTGGAGAAGTTTTGCATTACCATTTATTGTAGCAGTGGAGCGTGGAAAAGGAATGTATGGGAAGCCCAAAGGATCATAATTTGCATAATTTGAAACATTTTCTTGCATTTTGTAAAGCTGTTAAATACAGTATGTCACCAGCCGTTCATCACTCACATATGTCAGCCTATGTCGGCTTCACATGCAGAGCAACCTCAGTTCATTTCTGATAAATCCTTTAGTTAGGGTTGGCTTGGGTTTTCTTGAGCCATCCTTTAGTTCTGCTGCTACAGGCTTAGACTGTTGGAAGACAAACTGACCACATTTCCTCACTCCGCTGCTGTCTTAACTCTTTGTACTCTCCATGTTTGTATGTGCATTCAACATTTGATTTTCTTAGTTTTCTTTTGATAGAAACTGCACATGGCCCAGTCATTCTGTGTCCTATTCCTGTCCTCTCAAACCCCAGCCAGTGGAGGCAGTTGGCTGCTCATCCTGGTTCTGCTGGAGGTTTCTTCCTGTTCAAAATGCTGCTCAGGATGGGGCTTCCACCAAAGAAAAATTTGACGAAATCTGCTGGATTCCTTAAATAGATAACATATTTACAAATTGGCACTATGTAATGTACTGTATGTGAATGTATTGTAATTGGATAGAAATTGCTATAATTGGATTTAAATCTGTATTTATGATTTGGACCTATTTATTTGTTGTTATGTAACGGCATGAGGAATTTTATGGCACACTGGTGTATGTATATATATATATATATATATATATATATATATATATATATATATATATATATAGAGAGAGAGAGAGAGAGATACACAAGTTTTAAAGTTTATCAAACTTTTTGATTGACACATGGCCTGGAGAACACTGTTTACAGTTCTAATTGAATGAAAAAGACAGTACATTTATTTTCTTATTTTTTAATTACTACTTGAGAAATTTCATTAACAGCTAAAAAAGTTAATTACCCGATGGGAAATTTAATTAGCAGCTGGAAAATCCTATGTTGCTGTACATGATCTGCTACTTCAGAACCTCCTTACAAAAATCAGATTTTTCTGGTCCTGTTTTTGAGAGGGTTATTGTCTGTTTAAAATGAGACCAAAAAACCAAAGAGCTTGGCATTTGTCTCTTCCTGTTGTAATAAACTTGTACTGACTGTTACCCCAATACCAAAGCAAGTGCCAAACTGTGACTTATGTGTACTTTTACACCTCTACTATACTGCAAATGTGACCAGTATGATAAACATGAAAATCACGATTCACATTTTACAAGTCAAAGGAGCTGATTACAGAGGTGCTGTTAGAGGCAGATCATGCATTTGAGTAGCACGCTGATGGATTGTGTTATTTAGCTAATTTCCCTTCCAAAAATAGCTTTCAGTATTGAGCGTTGATAAGAGAGCCATCAATCTGGCTGAAACGGAGCATCCAGGTGGGAGTGCGACTGAAATAACAGCACCAACACTTTAGGAACAGATAAGAAAAGCTCATCTCTGTTAGCAGCAGACTGAACTTCAAGACGTGTTTTCATAAAATAAACGAAACAGTAAATGAGAAATGGATGCTGAGTTTATAGGAATTCAGTGGAAACCTGGAGATGGTAAAAAGGCCAGATATGATCCACTTTGTCTTATGGATGGAACAGAAGCAGCTCTGCTCCTCTCAGCACTTTTTTCCTCTCTCCACGGCTACTTTTCCTCAAGTGCCTTTTAATAAGCGTCGTCTTGCTCTGCTGCTTTCTCTTTCGCTTTGCTGCATAAATCATCCTCATAATTATAGGTTTTGGGGAGCACCTTGGGTTAACATGCATATTCCTCCATGTTGTTGCGGTCCTGCGTCTTACCTCGGCCTCGGCAGGATAATCTTCGGCTGCTTTCGGCACCTCTTGCTAAGACTGAAGAGCTTGTTAGTTGCACGGCGAGCTTTGGTGAAAAGCTGCGTGCTGCTGGTCTCCAGCTGCCTGTAGCGCTGGAGCAAGCCTGCATCCGCCCTCCACAAGTGCTCCACGACAGATGTGTTCACAGCATAATGGGCTGGCAGTTTCCCAACGAAGCTTTGGAACTCCTCTGGTATGAAGGAGAAAATGAAAGAATCAAGTCTGCCCGAGGCTACAAGCTGAAGGATTATAACAACATCCACAAAACTCTGTTCTTCTTTGTTTACCCAAGAAAATTAAACACCAAAAGAGCCTAAATAATGTTAGCAATGTGTAAAGAAAAGATGTTTACGTATTTTAATTTTCTTTGTGTGGGGCTTTGCTGATCTAGTCAGAAAATAAACTCATCTTTCATTTTTTATTCTGGAAAAGCATACCGTGTATTCACTGTTTGAGTGTCTTCAGAGCAGCCAGCCTCTGATTAAACATGATTAACACTGAACTGCACGTATTGCATGTTGTCAATGGTATTAAAGCAGAGCAGGTTGCCATGATTGCAGTAATTACTCCTGTCAAACTAAGGGAAATATGAGCATGTTTAAAAAGTTTAATCAATTTTCTAAAGTCAGGGACAAATAATTGGCATACAGTGTTGTACGTGACAGCAGAACAATTTTAAATGCATATGATGGTCATCAAGAAGTGGGGTTCTGTGGAAAAAGTTATGAATTGATGGGTTAATAATGGCTAGTTGAAGGAGACCCACTGTCAGTAGTTGCTGCTGTCTTAAAAAAAGCGTCAATATTCCTAATTTCACAAAAGTTTATGCACATGCTAATTTAATTTTTTACATCCTTGTCAGTTTCACATTACTCTGTTAGTTTGGCAAAAATCTTTAAAAACTTGCCTCAATTCACCCCCAGAATGCTACAGCTAGCTGCTACAGCAGCTGGTTGTGCTTGCAAATAATCACAGATATATATGTAAATTATTATGTATAAATATAACATAGAAAATCATTGTAATGCAAAATTGAAGTGTAAAGGTACACACGAAGTTTCACTGTTCTAAAATTTTCGTGACTGTAGCAAAACTGAACAAAACTACACCAATTCACTTTGGTCTCATTTACATTTTTTCATTCAGACGAGCCATAAGCTCATCAGTTATATCAGAAATAAACTCCAAATTGAGGTTATTTAAAGAGCTATCTACAACAGGTAAGAAATTATTTGTTCATAACTTTTACACAGAACTCCGCTTCAAAATGTCTGCAATATTCCTCTAAGACTGATGCACACAATTTATTAAAATGTGCTTTTTCGTGAAAGCCTTTCCTGAAAAGCAAAAGTTTTTTATTAACTTTTCTTTGTTGTTGTTTAGGCTTACTCGTTCAACGTTTATCATCTTACTAAACTGCACATGAATAATTGAAGAAACATGTTATAGAAAAATTAATTAATTACTAAGACAAGTTTTATTTCCTGACAAACACGGGGACAGAAGGTGTGTATCCCCTTCCAGAAATTCCACTTTTGTCTCATCAGTCCACAGAGTATTGCCCCAGAAGTCAAGGTGATTATGTTTTGCAAATGTAAGACATATCTTTGTGCTTTTCTTGCTCAGCAGGGGGTTGATCTTGGAACTCTCCCATGGAGGCCATTTTTGCCTTTTGTGTCTTTTGTTAAATCATGAACTCTGACCATAACTGAGGTGAGTGAGGACTTCAAGAATTTAGATGTTGTCCTAAGTTATTTTGGGACCTCCTGGATGAGTCGTTGATACGCTCTTGAAGTAATTTTGGTCCTGGGATAGTTCACCGCTGTTCCATGGTTTCTGTATTTGCAGTTAATGGCTCTGTTTAGGTAATTTCCTGATTCTAATGATCTGGGAGAAATCAGGCCAGGGTGTGCAAGTGCATCTGAACTTTCTAAACAATATCACAACCAAAAGGCGCAATAACTTTTTTTCCCCGTAGGTTTGAACAGCTATTTGTTTTACGAATAAACAAAATCATTTGATTCCTGCATTTTGAATTTACTGAGGTTGTCTTTGTCTGATTTCAAAATTTCTTTGCTGATCTGAAGCAGCTCAGTGCGACGAAAAACCGAAAACGGAAGAAATCTGGAAAGAGGTGAATACTTTTTTTCACACTTCTGTAAATATAACCTTGTCATGTTTTCTGATCAGATTTTTCGACATTGATGGCGCTTTTTGTCAAGAAAAAATGTGTAGTTGTAGTCATTTACTGAAGATTTAAAATATTCTATGGTTTTAAGTTTTACTTACTTGAAAATAATAAAGCAAATAAATAGCATTATCGCAATTATGTGGAAAAATTTGTTTCTTCTCTAGAAACAAAAAAAACCCAACCACACCAATCAATAAGTTCCACCATCTCACTGTGTTTAAGTACCCGTACGATAGTGGGTTTATACCTTTTTTTTTTATAGAAAACAGTTAACATTTAATGTCTATATTTTATTTCTGTGACTTTTCATACTTATTTAGTTCAAAAAGGCTTTTTAAAACATAATGTACATCCTCCAAAAACATCTTAAAGGCATCTAAACAATTATTTGACGCAATAACCAAGAGGTCAATATATTCGAGCGTCTAACAGCGGTGATGGTTTGTCAGCAAAGAATGCATTAGGACTAAAAAAAGATTTGTTTTACCTCTCCATTAAGTGCTAAATTGATTTGTTTTTTAGAAAAAAAAACAACCTGTTCTGAGGAAGAATTTAAAAGCCAATGTTCCATCTGTGTTTTTCTTCTTCTTCTTCTCTTCTGAAAGCACTATTCGAGCTGACATTTTCAAGTTCCATTCGGAAGGGCCACAATTAATTTCTTACTCACCGGATTCCTCAAACTCCTGGTTGGTCAGCCTTAAGGCGTCTCTGATGTGCAGCAGGCTGTTTTCCAGAGTGTCCAGGTCGGAGTGAGGACAGTTACACTGTGGGAAGTCCGGTCCGCACTCACACCAGCAGTCATTGTTCCGGCAGACAAACTGGCCCTCAGATTTACAGCCAATGTAGTCGAGTGCTGCTTGAATGAAGCGGCTCTGCAAATAGCCTGGAAGGATTACCTGCAGCCCTGTGGTGCAGCAAAGATAGAAATTACAGAAAAAATGTTGTAATGTGCTCCACTCTGAAACATGTCAAAAAATAAACTGGTGGTATTTTGCCTTCATCTTATAATAATAGACCAAAGCAATAAAATAAATAGACTTTACCACTTCAGATATGTTTCGAATCGCAAAAGACAACTTGATTTTTGTGAGATAATTGTTGCCAACATTTTTCTTCACATAAACTCAGTTCAATTCAATTTATTTGTATAGTTCCAGATATTTTCTGCTCAGTCGACCCTGTTCTAACAAAAAACGGTGAAACACTCATGCCACTAGGTGGCAAAAAGGTCAATAATAACAACATATCAGAATACAGCAAAAGAACATTAGCTTGGCTACAGATTCTCCAAAAACTTGAATTCTGATCTATTTTGTTTAGGATTTTCTTCTTCACAGTTTCTTGTCAGGACATGAAGAAAGTTTAATGATGAGAGGATCAGGATAAAATGAGACAAATGTAAACAAAGTGATAAAAACAGCTCTGCGGTTGTTTTTTAGTTTAGGAGGAGCAAAGTGGATAGTGGGCATGTGTGGAAGAAGCTGATATGTTTTCACTCCTAAGAAGCTCTATTTTCTAGTTCAAACAGAGGCATCAAAAGTAGAAAGAAATCTCCACTTTGGAAAGAATTAAAAAAAACAAAATCTTTGTTTGTGTTTGTGGGGTTTTTGTGTAACCAAAAACTCTGTTTCTGTTTGAATGGCAAACAGAGCAGAAAATCTCAGTTTTTAAAATGATCTGGAGCAGCATGAACAAGGTCTTGGTTTGCTCTTAAAGTGCTCCCCAGAAAAGGATAATATACTGTTTGAGTCAGCACATCACCGGTACTTTTATTTTTTGAAAGCAAGATGAAAAGATCAGAAAGATGAAAGATGTATGTCTTCAGTATTAAAGAAAAGTCTGCTGTGGGGGGAGATGTTGAAATTTACAGGCTGAGATGCTGTTGGCTTGGGTCAATAAAAAAAAAAACAGTCCAACGTGGCCTTTAAACCAAGAGCTTTTGACATTTTGGGAAATAAGCTCTTCAGTTTCTTGCAGAGTTCAGGATTATTATGAACGCAACGCTGTAAAAACACAAAATGACTTCATGCAAACCAGATCACACTGAAGGCTTCATGAAACACTTGAACATAAACTAGAAGTTGATCTGAGTTTACAGCACAAAGCAACATCTGACACAAAAATAACCATTTGATCACTGTTTTAAAAAATACATCTTTTTTAAGGATGAAAGTGAATTTTTGATGCTCTGACATGAGCAACACACATCCGACAAGGTCAATGTCACCCACTGCTTTAGTTTGTAATTTGTCTGCACTTATCTGTGATGGATGCTTTGTGCAGTAAAGAAGAGGTAATTAGAAGAAAAGATTGATAACAGTCGTGTATCTGTAGGTGAAATGTAGCAGCAGCTATTTTAGCTGGGTCATAGTGAAAGAGCAAACCACCCACCACCACCTCTAATATCACTAATTGCCATTTATAATCCTGCTGATGGAAGCTGTGAAAACAGCAAAAAGTAAAAATGACTAATTACAAGATATTAGTTGGTGTAAATTGTCAGTCATCCAAGACATGGCAATCATAAGAGTTTATTAGAAGGCAACTAGAATTTATTTTGCCCAGAACTGCTGTCACCATGTGGCTGTCATGGTTGACACGCCACTTTAATGTTGAATGAAAGGCGAGGCCAACACCTGCGGAGTGGCAGATGGGAGTTGGTGGTCCCAATTTTTTGTTTTAAAAAAGGGGGCAAAAGACTACTATTGAGGAATTACAGTGCTCAATCTCCTGGGGTAAGTTCACTCTATGGGGCTGGAAGGGAACAATGACTGACTGTGACAACTGTGCTCTGAAGGAGCATCGTGGGTTTTGTTCAGCTTGGCGAATAGTGGACTAAATCTTCACCCTTGGAGAGTTGCTATCTAGTCCACGTGTAGATCTGGAGAACGCTTACGACTGTGTTCCCCTGGCATTCTGTGACGGCTATCTGGAAAAGCCAGAGCTTTGTCCAGATACTTCATGTAAAATTGTTTCTGGTGTGAGTCGGACTCTCAGTGGTGTCCTCTGTCTCCAACCCTGTTTGTGATGTTCATGAACAGGATTCCAAAGGACAGCTGTGAATAGAGTGTCTGGTTTGAAAAACTGAAGGTCTCATCTCTGCTTTTGGCAGATGATGTGGTTCTAATGGTATTTTCAAGCCATAACTGTCAATGTGAAATGAAATAGCTAGCAACTGAGTGGGAAGTGGCCATTGCCTCCAAGTCTGAGGCAATGATTCTCAACCGGAAAAAGGTGGAATGCTCCCTCTGGGCTGGAGATGAAATTGTGTCTCAGACAAAAAAGTTTATGTGCTGTATCTAGGAGTTTTGTTCACAAGTGATGGCAGGGTGGAGCAAGAGACAGACCAACAAATTAAGGGTCTTATCCCTATTTATAAGGGTGTTACTCTGGTATGTTATGGTAAAGAAGGAGCTGAGCTGAAAGAAAATGTAGGACATGTAGGACATGTAGGACATGTAGGGGACATGCCGGGAGCGTGCAGGAGCAGCAACCGAAGCGAAAATTTGCGCTAATGCTTCACATTTGCCCACAAAGATTTCACCAAAGGACCGCGCAAAACAGTTTCCTCCCCAGCTGCAGGAGAGTGGGGGAAAGCTGTTTTGCACGTCCTGCAGTGTAATCATGGAACATAAACGCATCGACAAACACTTTGTGTCTGCAAAACATGTGAGGAGAGCTGCAGACGAGGGACGATCCAGAAATGCTCATGAATGTCAGTTCAGAAGCTATCAAAGTTCTCAAATAAAGCACCTTTTGAGAATGTCAATGTTTGTTGGTAATTAGCTTACAAAACTAGTAAGTATTTTTGGTTTATATATTAAAAGTTATGGTTTTTTATTGATTTTAGTAAAAAAAAAAATCACATCTTTTCATCGCAACTTTTAGGAAAATGCCCCGCGAAATCAGGCATTTTAGCCTACAACAATCACAAAAAAGTGCCCGCGAAATCCTGGAGGGACTGTCTATTTATGTTAACCTTGTGTTGGATTTACCTTGCAGTTGAACTTTGTTTTCAGGACTGTGCACTAAAACAGAGCTGACTGTGTCCAGATTGTCGTAGTTGCTGCACCCAAGAGGCCCTGTTCTCGTTTCAGTCACCTGAAAGAAAATTGACAGAACACAGACGTTTGAGTACTTTGGGTTTTTTTTGTTTGTTTTAGTTTATTTCAGTTGCTAGGAGAGCTTTGTTTATGCATTTATTCTACTTTTGCATTTTCTTTAATAAAGGTCAAAAGAACATAAAAGCTCACTGGAGACATTTTTTTTTTGCCTCAGAAGAAGTTGCAGTGGAATAAATTTCTGAAGATATAAAAAGAAAAACTTTAAGAAGTTTTCTCTCTTCAGACAGAATAATCATTTGTAAAAAAAAAAAAAATCCCACCAAACTTTCTCAAGACAGTCTCTAACAGAAACTGGTCTTGACGTTAAACTCAGAAACACATAAACACATGGCTCAGTTTTTATTAGCATATATATATTTTTTTTGGGGGGGGGGGGTTCAGAATCTTTCGTAATTCTCTCTGAATCCTGAGTAGCTGTTAGCTGTGATTTTAATGAATTGCCATGTATTGCAGATGCTGCTTTACATCTCTCATAAAATGTCCATCTTTCTCTTCCCCCTTTTCATTCTCACTGATTTTCAATCTGCCTGAACTCTCCGGCCGCTGCAAAGAGGCAAATGAATGAAAATCAGTCTGGCTGGAAATGAATGGAATGGTATCTTTAATCCATCAAACTGATGCATAACCAGACTAACACGTTCTCATTTTAGGAGGGGCACTTGTCTTCATCAGTGGCCATTCACTTTAGCATCTACATTTGCCCCTCAGGCTGATTAATGCACGTGGTCTAATAGCCACTACAGATGATAAAATGGATGATTGGTGTTTTATAGTAGAGGATGCACAACTGCTGCTCCATTCTCCCTCTTCTGTCTCCTATTTACAGCTTGTTACAGGACAGGCGGTGTTTCTGCTGCTGTATAAATCTGAGTTTATTAATTTGCTTTGCAGTAACTCAAAGATGGCATTATAAGATTCTGATTAAAATCAATCAATCCTTTATCTTTCTGCCTACTCAGAGGTTTTTGTGAAAATGAACTGCATTAAAGAGGAGAGCAGGGAGAAACAGATTTGACAGCATTGCTGCTTGCCTGCAGTCACAGGAGGTGCAACTGCCCGGCCAATTCTGTAAATAAGCATTTGCACTTAATCTAACTGATTAAATAAGCCACCGAGAGAAAGTCCCTGAGCTGGTATTAAGGGATTTGTGAGTCTAAGTTGTCCTCAAGTGAAGTTACTGAAGTGTCAGAAAGGAAAACTTTGCTCCTTATATATGTCAACAGAGTGGAGTAATGTTTGCAATTCTGCACTTTATTATTGCCATATTTTATGTTATGACACTAAACAGAGACATATTATTCATTCTCTTTAGTTCAGATACACACAGAACCACAGAACAACAGTTGCTTAAAAATAAAATGGACAAAAAGTAAAATAGACACAAAACAAAAAAATAAACCTTCCTCCCCCCATTTATTTGGTTTAAAAAACAAACTAGCGAACCCCTACAAATCCATACAACTGTGTTAACTGTCAGCATCAGTGTATTATATATATTATATATATTAGGGTACAACAGTACATGTATTCGTACAATGACGTTTTATTTAACTGCATTTTGTTAACAGCCCAAAAGAAAATAAGCAGAGGAAGATACCAACTAAACACTCAACATCAAGCAAGGCATTAGTGGTTCTGAAAAACTCGGAGAAGTTTAAAGACCTGCCTGTTTGTTTAATTCAGCTGTGTGGAAAAGCAGATGGCTGCAGCTCAGGGAGACATGTGGTGCATATAGAGCCAGCATTTGCATTGTAGAATAATCTCTTTTATGGCAAATTAGATTTATATAGTTATTTTATATCCCTGGTATCACGCATAATTTTCTCATACTAGCATTCATTTAGCTGAAAACCTAAGCTACATTATTTTTTATTGTTACATTGGGAGATGTTATTCAGTTCTGTATTGGTTTTCATTTTGCATTAAGTCTAGGCCAAATTAACTGAAGCAAACACTCATTGTTATCTATATATATATATATATATATATATATATATATATACACACACACACACATACACAGGTAATTTCTCAATTCAAGGTAGAGACTTTCATGGAGTTTATCAAACTTTGTGTTTGTCACATGACTTGTAAATTACTGCTTGGTGTTTACAGTCAAACTGGCTGAAAAGATGGTACAATGTGACTTTTTTCAAATTTCATAGTAAATTTACCAAGTGACAAGTCCTACCTTGCTGCTTCCTTATGGGCCTTACTCATGGGCTCGACTCAGCTCCAAGTGAGCTGAGTCCAGCTGAAGATTTGACATCAGCAGACTGCAGGCCACTGATTGGCCAGAGACTGATGTCAATCCTTCACAAGAAACCAACCATTTTTAAAACCTCAAACAGCAGCACTTGTTTTTTTTAATTTACTACTTTAAAAAAAAAAAAAAAAAAAAAGGTGTAATATATCCATTAAAATGGCAAAAGGTAACCCAACACCACGGTACAAAGAGGAGGTGAGTTTCTGAGCATTTTGGCCGATCACAAAATTTAGACAAAACTAGACCAAATCGACTTTATTTACCGGCCCTCATTGGCAGAGAGCAGGTGGCTGTGATTCAGCCACAGCGTTGAAAAATGTAGCAGAGAGAGAGGAGTAATTTGTGACTTTATTTCCCTTATTTACCCACTGGTGGTAAGTTTTGGGCCGTTGCGGTATGATGACCCGCTCACATCGAGCCAACACTCAGTTAAAGGGAAAACTACTGAGACTGTGTAGAGCCGAGTTGTGCTGAGACTGGACAAGGAAAAACAACTTTAGAGCTCCCCTATTTGCAAGTGTGTTTTGTTTTCCTGTGTCTGCTTCTGGGAAAGTTATTGTCTGTTTAATAAATAGCATGTTTTATTTGATCAATGAAGTGATATGCATGTTATAAGACAGAGTCAAAGCAAAGTAAATCTCCTGATGAGGAGTTAAAAGTTTAAGGTCTTTCTTTCCCGATCTAAACAGCAGCAAGCAGTTTAGTGGCTTCCTGTTTATGATACTTAATTTACAGTTTCAGAGCGTTCTACCAAGCCTTTCAGTACGTCTGCATTTACAGTAGTTATATCAATAAATAAATACATGCGTAAAGTTTGAAATGTATCTGCCTCAGAAGCATTAATTTACAAAAACAGCATGCGTAATTAATGTAGGTGGTGCCTAATATTAATGAATGAGAGGAAATGGACCTGCACTTGGTGCTAATGCAAGAAGACAGGGTGCCAAACACCACTTTTGTATTCCTACTACTTTATTTAAGAGCACTTACTTTATTCAACCCACATTTTATGAAATATCCCTTTTTCTCCACATTGCAGAGGCAAGAATCATATGTGCAGTGCATATTTGCATCTTTTTACATATTTGAATACAGGCATGCAGAGGGAAGTGCCTGGTATTCCCTCATGCGTGCGCAGTTGCATGTCAACTGGGATGTGCAAAGGAAGTGTGCTTGAATTAATTCATACACAGAGTTTTGTACATCTGGATGTATGTGTGCGTACATCCTTTTCCCAGTTTGAGCATACACCATGTTTCAGTAGAAATTCCACACCAAGTCCTTGTACATGAGGCTCCTGGGTCTCTTCCACCTGCTCCCTACTCTCACTGCAGTTCACAGTGTCGTCTGCAAACATTATAGTCCACAGGGACTCCTGCCTGACCTCATCTGTCAGCCTGTCCATTACCACTGCAAACAAGAAGGGGCTCAGAGCTGATCCCCCACCTTAGACACATCTGTCACTCAAACCACACATCTCACCACTGTTTCACTGTCCTTGTACATGCCCTGTGCTACCTTCACATACTTCACCACACCTGACTTCCTCATACAGTTCCGCAGTTCCTCTTATGGCCCCCTACCACAAAAACACAAAGCAACTCCTTCTGACCTTCTCTATATTTCTGCATTAACTCTCTCAAAGTAAACCCCACATCTGTAGCACTCCTTCTCAGCACAAAACCAAACTTCTACCCACTGACTGTCACCTCACCTCTTAAGTATTCCTCATACCTTCATGCTATGGCCAACAACATTTAGTTCTGTGCTTTGCTAGTAAAATACAACTGTAGTAACAGAGTGATGCAACAATGATGTTTAAAATGACCACAGCTTGATCTGACATTCTCAAATCCAGCAGAAATCAGAATCAGTCATGCTAATAACAGGCATTTCTCAATAACAATAAATTCCACTTAAAGAGTTGTTTCCTCTGAAGAGTTGTATCTGTGCCACAGCTGCATCCCTGAATAACATGATCCTTCAGCAGGTTAAATCTCAGCTGCAGTGGGCAACATGAACAAGATGCTGATCAATCTTTTGTCTTGAAGACATGGGAGAAAACATTGGGCCCTTTTTACGCAAGCAACTTGCATATCTCCTGATCATTTTGACACTAAATCACTTTATTTCAAACCAACAAATCAAAAAAAAAAATCAGCTTTGTTGGTATTTATTTCAAGATCTGGCAAAAGACACTTCTCTTAGCCAAATAAAAGCTGAATCTATCACCCAAATCATTACTTAAGCAAGTATGTCAAGGACTGTGACTAGTTTGCAAACAGCATTCGCACGGGAGTCTCCAAAATGTCTTGAAATGTTTTCACCCACCAGCAAAGGTGGACTGATGTTTTTGCCTGTGTCTGTGTTTGTTTGTACTGTCTGCAAAGTATCTCATCAAGCCCTTAACAGATGTTTAATAAACATTTCAAAATGTAATTATTGAAAGTACATATCAAAAACTGATTAACTTTTAGAGTCATCCCAATTGAAGACGCACATTTAGCAAACAAAAATTAATATAGATAGCTAAGTCAATTTTACAGATATTCAGCTAAAATTTGGTGTGGTAGTAGCTGAGAGTGATCAACTGTGAGGATCTGGGTTTCTTGGTTTCGCTCTTCTGGACAGTACCTCCCGAGTTATGACAGTATGCTCCAGCCATAATAGTCCAGAGCGTTACCAACTCCAGACACACTAAGTACTCCTCGTCACAGTTTTTGCTAGCTCCATGCTAACACCTTTTGCGTTCCTCCCACTCAGCGGATAAATTTATGTGG